>NW_004443448.1:328312-329972 GCF_000184155.1 Fragaria vesca subsp. vesca
TGTAAAATTATAATCGGGAAGTTGGTGTAATGCCATATCCTTATAAATGGCTTAAAATAGGGATCCCTCATTGGAAGGGCCCTGTATAATGTTCACAAACCATTAAGTTAACATGTAGGTAACGATTACCCGATATCTCCAACTCTCCTCTCTGTCTAGGGGTGTTATGACGTCCGCCTCGGCGTCGTTGGGATGCTGCCAGACCTGGTGATAAATGGTCTAAACCTTATGGGTTTGTGTTGCGTGAGGTATGAATGCGGTTATAATCATGTTCTAAAAAACGAAACAAAACTAAATCCTTATAGTTTCGTTCATGTTGATGTCTTATGCAAATTTGCTACTATTGATTATGTCATTTTATTTTGATTCGTCCAACTCTAAATTCAATAATTTGTTGATCAAACAAGATTTAAGGTTTTTTTTCTTCTTTTTTTTGGTCCAAGGAGTTTAGGATTTTGGGTGCGTCATGGCGTCATCAAATGCAATATTGCATCCCGTCCTCTCTTTAAATTTGGTAGGTTTCCCTTTTCATGACGCAATAGGACGGGATGGTTTAGGGTATAAAGAATAGCGTTTAAGGTTCAAATAAACAAAAATATTCAACATGCAAGTAATTATATGTTGCCCTTTTTGTAAAATCTTTATAAAGACTGTCGTGATTTTTTTAAATCATTGAAGTTTCTCAAGGTCCTATTCTAGAGTAGACCTTTAGATATTTGACCATATATTCATTGCCCGGAAAAAAACTTGATTGTACATTACTGCCTGCCAACATATATATAGGTATACTTATCTTGATATATTGCAGCTGTTAGCAGTTGGGGAGGTAACGGAGAGACAGTTTCATAGCCAAGGTTAGGCAAATAGTCTTAAATTCAAATTATATAGGTGAGCAGTTTTAATTTTGCTTTACTTTGTTTCTTTAACAATGCATGTCTGATCCTCTTCAAAAAAAAAAAAACGAGGTATATCTGATGTGCACCTGTTTTACTAGGTTCCAATTTGGTTTCGTTTTGATTGAGTTCCTAGCATTGTTAGGGAATTGCTCTGGGTTTTCTTGTTTTACTTCCTAGAATTGATTACAATGTTTAAGGTATCTGTTAATTTTGTTTACTTTGGTTTCTAAAACCGTTTCGATGCCTTAATCTTGGCAGAATTTTTTCGTAGCCCCACATGCCTATTCCACACATAACGTTACACTTGCATACGCTTGTTTGCTCATACACAGCAAAATGGAGAAAATTCTAGCATGCACGACGTGTAAATACACGATGCAATGTTAACCATTCATAATAATTCATATGTTTGATCACAATGTTTTATATGGAAAATGCTTGGGACACCAAAAAGTTATACCAAATATTAATACCAAATGATGTGGCACTTGTCATGTCATCAATTTTTCTATTATGAAGATGATGATATGGAAATAATATGTTTTTATATCTCAAAATTAAATGATAAACCTAAATTCCCAAATATATTCTTACTTGATTGGTGTTGGCCATGAAAGAATGCTAAAATCTTGCTCTCAGTTTAATACATGAATCAATTAAAAGTCATCCAAATTACCAATGATTTTTTTTCTCCCGCTCATACTCCCCGCTCTTTTTAAAGTTTAATACTTTTAAAATATGAAAGCTGAAGGATGTATTAAAAA
>NW_004443448.1:329992-331086 GCF_000184155.1 Fragaria vesca subsp. vesca
AATGCGAATTGTTTTCTAGGTCTGCATGTGTATAATGGTGTTGGAAATAGAAGTTTACTACCCCCAGTAGAAGTTACTAGGGGTAGTAAAATAGAGTTTGGTTTGCACATCAGTTGTTTCTCTTTCAGAGTGTATATTGGCCTTGGAGATGTTCTATTGCAAGTTGACTACCCCCAGTTGAAATTTACTAGGGGTAGTAAACTTTGTAATATGTAGTTTATAAAGGCAAGATCACTTGGGGTAGTAAAACTTTGGTGTTTTGCATATGCAGGATGACAGGAAGGCAACTTGCTACCAGTCCAGAGTCTGAGGAAAGCTCACCATCAACATCTGTCAACACAAACATGAAATTGCTCTCATATCTACAACGGGAAAAATTGAAGGTTCCACAAAAAGAGCGAGACAAGAAGAAGAAGAAGATGACACAGAAGAAGAAGTAGAACAGTATTTTGTAGAGATGAGAGCATTAGAAGTGGAAGAAATAGAGAAGGATGACAAGGATGAGGAGGAGGACGAGGATGAGGACCTGGAAAAGATTCCGCACACTCAACAGAAATGTACTCTGGTAACATTCTTCAAATTAATAGAGAGTCACAGAGACAAAATCCCCTCAGAAGCATGGCAGCTGATCAGTCAAACTTGCTTTGGTGAAATGATTAACGCATTTAGAACCAGGAGAATCGTTGCGGATCAGGTCAGCAGATTTGAGTTGGATATAGAAATTTTATTGAGGCACTATTGCAAGGAGACAAAAAAGTTCATGTTTGGAGAAAAAGAAATGGAGATTAAAGAAGAAGATGTGCATCTTTTGTTTGGATTAACAAAAGAAGGTGAAAATGAGGAAGAGAAAATACTCCAGGAGAAAGAAGAGCAGCCAACAGTCAACCATATTCGGCAAAACGAAAGGATCCATCTTTAGGAAGATGATCCACGACAAGTTGACAGAAGAGCTCAACAAGATTAAGAACAAGGAGGCAGAACCAAGGAAAATTAGCTTCCTTGATAATAATGTACCTACTGGCTACTTTCTTTCTTCAGCACATCTGGAAGCCAAATTGAATGGCAATTGGTGCTGACATGTGAGGACCTAGAAG
>NW_004443448.1:331106-338367 GCF_000184155.1 Fragaria vesca subsp. vesca
ATGGGAAGTTGCAACGTAACAAGCAGCCAAAAGGATTGAAGGCAAAGCGACATAAAATCCTAAAGATCATCCAATCAGCTTGCTGCCCATCGTATGCCTATATATCAGATGTGATGTAGGTTTTTTTCTGAAGTTTCAAAAACTCACCTAGGCTCCAGCCCAGTCAAGACCGGGCTGGCTCCGCCACTGCTTCAATACTTCACCAAATACACCTATATGGGACTGCTCTGTTGGTGCAGAGTACTTCCTTTCCGCAACTCATTCAGTTGGCCTCTCTTTCTGTTACGAAGGAAATACCCAAAAATGGTGGCGTTTAGGAGAGCATGGGGTAATGCACGGCCAAAGAACCCCAACACAGAGTGGCTCCAGTAGGGCGTACAAAGGTTGTCATGACCAATCCATCGAATGCTTGATTTGCTAAACGTTTCTGGTGACGGGATGAACAAGGAAGATTTCTTTATCTTCGTAAGCCTCGTCGCGACGAACAAAGGAACCTGAATTACTTTGATCATTAGCCTGAAAAGTTTGTCGAGTGAAAAACAGATCGAGAAGCAGAAAAGGAAAAAAAATGGGGTAGAATCAGAAACCTGACACTGAATGTCTATTCCATGCTGCTTGTATTCCAAACTAATGCTTCTTGAGAACGTTTTAAGGTACCTGCATCACGCATAGTTTTACAAGCTTTTTTCTCTGTTCATCTCACAAAAAGAAAAACATGATGATGGTCATATGAGATGTACGTGTAAAAAGACTCACGCTTTGGTTGTAGCATAAAGAGTGTACAGAGGAAAAGAAGAGGCTATCTCAGTGGAAGAAGAGCCAATGTTGACAATTGCTCCTTTCTTCTTCTTCAGCATACCCGGAAGCACAGCCTTAGTCATCCAACTTGCTGCTTCCATGTTCACCTTCATGATGTCGTCCATGAGCTCCAGATCAACCTCATGGAAAAACTTTGGATAAGGGTAACTCATCCCTGCATTGTTAATCAAAATGCCAACATCAAGCCCTTTTGTCCCTTTATCTATTGCTTTAACTATCTCCTCCCCACTCAATTTGGCCAGGTCCAGCACAATGCTCTTGATCTAAACTCTCCCACCATTTTTGTTTCTTAATTCATTGGAGGTAGCTTCGAGGGCAGAATGGTTTTTATCAACCAAGATAATGTTGAGACCCTCTGAAGCCATTTCAAATGCAAGAGCTTTCCCTATTCCTTGAGCTGAGCCAGTGATGATAGCCCATGATCCGTACTCCTTGAGTTTCTTTGGAGGTCTCAGAAACATGACCCATACCCATCTCACAAAATTGATCAAAGACATACACACAGATACCAACCCTATGGTGATTGCTACCACCATGAAAAACTCTTGTAATTCCATAGCCAATCTGGATCAGTTATCAGCTGCAAAGCAATTAGGGGGGAGGTTTTCTCAGAAGAAAGCGAAGCATAAATTATTATACAAAATGAAGGAGAAGAATCATCAATAAGAAAGGGACACCCTTCATTACTGTTCCTGATGAAAATAAAGATGAACAGTTGGTACGTAGCCCGTAGTTGTGAGAGTAAACGTATCCACGTTTGCCGTTAGTAGAGGTAGACACACCTATGAGGCTATGATAGGTGACCTATCCAAGACTTTACTATTCTTCACTAATTTAGCCAAACTCTCTGTTACTTGTAATGAAGAGTCTTATTGTCTTTTCTTTTTTTTTGAGAAGCAAAAGGAAATTAAAATGAGATACGACCGAAGTAAATCACGTAGATCCTCAGCAGCTTGAGGATGAATGGATTGAGACCATATCTTGATGTTAGGTAAACGGTTTCCAACTTCAGCTGCATCTGCAAAATGTTGATTTCTCGCAAGACATAAAAGGTCTTACTTACATGCATTACAGTGTACATTATTGACAGGACCACCTTATTCACATTTTATTTTTTATTTTTTATTTTTTATTTCTTATTTTTTTATATTCATAATGCCGTAGATTTATTCATGTTAATGTAAGTGCACGTTGGTGTTAACACATGTATGAGGAGTGACACAACACCTATTTTTATTTGTTTCAAATAGTCTTATAGAACATATGATAACATACTATATTAATAAAAACATTACAATAGAAAGATGTGAAAACTACATTGATAATGAAAAATACGAAAATAAAACAAGATAACATAACGTATCATAAGAAAAACCTAACAAATTTAAAGAGAGGACGAGATGCAATATTGCATTTGAAGACGCACCCAAAACCTATTATCATCCATGTAGTGTTCACTTGGTTACTAACTGACCAAAAGATTAATAATCAATCACCATTAGATTTACATCCAAGAGTGGTTGAACATAAATCTTTTGGTCAGTTAGTGACCAGATGAACATAGTTAGACTAATTAACTTGTTCAACCACTCAGAGGTCAGTATAACATGATCGATCCAATACTAGTGCATCTCACAGTACATTTTCCAGTTAATCACTGCATCTTTTTACAGCACTGGAGTCCTTCATTTGGCCTCTCTTTCTGATCCCACTGCAGATCCAAAACGTGATGGCATTAACTAATGCATCTGGAGCGGCATGTACTATGAACCCCTGCACTGAGTGCAACCAGTAGGGATTACATAGATGCTCATAACCAATCCATCGAATGCTTGCTTTCCTGAATCTCTCTGTTGGTACCATCATCAAGGGAACTGACTTCTTCAAATCCTTTGTCATCTCCGTCCCCACGAAACGAGGCACCTGCGAGCATTAACATTGGCTTAAGCATATTTTCGAGCATTAACATTGGATAATATTTCAGAAAGTAAAGAGCAAGTCTTAAGTAAGTACGTACAAGATAACGAGAATATGTAAAAGAGAAGGGTTGGAGTGAAAACCTGACACTGAATATCAATTCCATACTGCTTGTATTCCAAATGAATGCATCTTGAGAACACTTCAATGTACCTGTATAATATGCAAGTCTTAACTCATCAGAACCAAGGTATAGACGAGAGCGTATTCAGCGCACCCGGATGCGCCGCGCACCCGTCATCTCCGCCGTCCATTTTGAAAAAGTCAAAAGGCTCTGCCAAGTCCGCGTCAAATGGACGGCGGAGATAGACGGGTGCGCTGTATAATTTTCGGGTATAGACACACACACCAACATCAATACAAGCGCTCTTGAGTCCACAGAGAATAGTACTGTTCAGTGTTCACTGTATTATGAAGCTAACTATTTACTAAGCATAGTTAGCTTCTTAACTGTGACTAAATGATGTTTCTTAAGTATTATTTTTGTCCACTTACAAAACAACAAAACAAACATATTGAACATAATAAGAATATATCTTGGTTTCCTTTCCTTAAAAAATTAATGATGAAGGAGACATTTCCCACCTCAAATTCCCTAAAATAGAATGCATGATTTACATAGAAGTAGTCCAAAATCAACACCAGAAAGAGAAGTATCCATGGAAAAATTTAGTATTTTAAACTAGATAACTCACGATTTGGTAGCGGCGTAAAGTGTGTACAAGGGCACAGAAGGATCCTGGGAGGCAGCAGAGCCGATATTGACAATGGCTCCTTTCTTCTTCTCGAGCATACCTGGAAGCACTGCCTTAGTTACCCAAGTTACAGCTTCCATGTTCACCTTTAACATGTTCTCCATCAGCTCCCGATCAACCTCATGAAAGTATCTTGCATAAGGGTAATTGATCCCTGCATTATTAATCAAAATACCAACATCAAGACCTTTGATCCCTTCCTCTATAGTCCTAGCTATCTCTCCCCCAGTAGCTTTGGCCAAGTCGACGACAATGCTCTTGGTTTCCACTTGTTCATGATTGTATTTCTCGCGGATTTCTTTGGAGGTTGCTTCGAGCTTCGAAGGGTTTCGACCAACCAAGACGATGTTAAGACCCTTGGAAGCCAGTTTAAAGGCAAGGGCCTTGCCAATCCCATCAGTGGAGCCAGTGATGATTACCCAAGATCCATATTTCTTGAGATTCTTGGTGGGTCTCAGAAACATGACCCATATCCATCTCACAAACTTGAACAGAGCCTTGCAAACAGAGAAGAAGCCTAGACAACTTGCTGCGACAATGAAAGCTTCTTGCAATTCCATTGCTCAGTATGTTATGGAATCAGTACGTTATCAGCTTGCAAAGCAATTCAGTTAGAGGGTCTGTTTAAGAGAATTGACTATCTAGTCAAATTGAATAACGACTGAACTGATCGAAGTAGAAGATATTTCACTAAAAGTAGCAAGTTGGCGAGATAAGACTTCATATATAATTATAGATGATATCGTGCATGTACTTACTGTTCGGTTGGGAAAATAAAGAAGAGTGGTTGTCACTTGTTAGTAGTTGTGAAAATAAAAAAGAATGGTTGTTTTTGGGGACCAGGGATCGAGTGTGTGTATAGGGTGGATGAGAAGCGGACTTTCGTAACTATGTTAAAGTGCGGATGTTGGCTCAAAACAACTATGACAACATCGATTGGGGCGTTGATCATGTTGGTTCCAAACAGGAGCTTCATCTTGAGCTACTGGCAGACCTGTCGGGGACGAGTTTCAAACCCAATGTTGAGGTGCTTCAAGTTTCTGTTGAATTTCTGGCGCCAGACCTTTTTCCTTGATCACCTTGGCCTTCACCGTGATGGTAATGCCTTCAGGGATGTTAGGGCCTCCGACGCTTGGAAGACGGATGCAGAGTTGCCATTTGCAGCTGCTAGAGTTGTTCTTAGCTGGTGTCCACATTTTAGAATAGTTGCGGATCTCCGCTTCTGATTTGAGCTATATAGATACATAAACTTACTGTTGGAACTTAGTGTGGTACATAAACTTACTGTTGGAACTTAGTGTGGTATAGAATCCCACGTTAAAGAAGAACTACTTGCTTGGTTGTTTATAAACAAACACCCATGTGAGCAAGTGAATGGGTGGAATTGCCTAGAGCAAATGATAGATAGATATATATATATATCTATATATCTATTTATATAAAGTCATAGATGGGCCTTGAGGCTCTGGAAAAATTAAATCTGATTATAATTTTTGAATTAATACTTTTATTAATTTTTATTATTATTTTCGGATAAAACCAAAGGTAATAACTGTTGGTGACAGTTACAACTTTTTGAACAGTTTTACCTGTTCGAATTTGACTTTATATAAGGACGACATTGTGGTCGTTGTTATCCATCGAAAATTCATCTCTTCTTCTTCCTCCCCAAATCGACTTCTCTGAAACATAAAGTAAATTCGCCAGGGACAAGTTCTTGTGCAAGAACTTGTACCAGATAGTTGTATCCTCAAGATAGACGTCCGAAACTGCAGCACAAGTGGGGACGAATTTCTGTCTTAGGTCACTGCAAAGCAGGCCTCTATCTGAATCAAGTTAGTGTTTTCAATCTCGATTTCATTATTGTTATTATTTGTTGTTGGTTTCAATTCAATTATACTGTTATATATATCTTGTTTGTAATCGTGATATTGGTTGTTCCTAACACTTGCATACTAGTATCCCAATACGTGCTTAATCACACACAAACATTGTTATGAACTCATGATCTCTACAGTGTCAGTTAGACAAACTAACTAACATGTCACTCACTGATGTACACTTGACCTAGTAAATTCAGACACATCCCCACGTTCTTCCCCCGGGACCCCTAGCTCCCCCAACCTTTTCTCCCTGTTTTTAGAGGGATAGTGTCATGGATTCATTCTTGACAGTTTCCATTCACTATTTTGGTTGTTATTACTGGTTTTTCTTTTCGTTGCATGTCCATTGTTCATTGTTTATGGAGTAAACAAGCACATGCATATTCAATGAGATGATCTCACTTCTTCCACGTTGGGTGTATGGAGATAGGTGAAAGGCTGGAATTGTTGTTCAACAAAGGGCTTCATCATCACGGAGGCAGTACCGGTTTCCGGAATCCGGAGGAGACAGGGCGATTGTTGATGCAACTGCAAATCAGTGGTTACAAGTGGTCGCGGTCTGCCAGTTATTTGGGATTTGAAGCTTGAAAGTTCAGTTTCAAGATTTACTTCTAGTATGTGTCCAGTACATCAACGTATTCAGTTTCTGTAATTTTCTTCCCACATGATAGAATCCGAGCGGCGTACTTTCTCTGGCTCCCTTGCATAAACTGAACGCCCTTAATTTGGTCTCGACTTTCATGTTCGGGTTACATGAGTTTACGACAGAGGAAAGTCCAACACCTCGCAGTACATATATTTCACTGCATATTATACTTCGACTCCTTCATTTGGCCTTCCTTTCTTAGCTCACTGGCGGTCCGAAACGCGATGGCATCACACATTGCATCAGGCATCGCAAGTGCTATGAACATCTGCACAGAATGCTTCCAGTAGGGATCACACAAATGCTCAAAACCTATCCATCGAACGCTTGCTTTCCTGAAACTCTCTGTTGTTGCCATCACCATGAAAGATGCCTTGTTGGAATTCTTTGTCATCTCCGTCGCTACGTGACCAGGCACCTGCGAGCAGTATTGGACTATAGGTTCATGCATATTGAACTATCAATGATGAACAAATAACCAATGAATCTCACGGAGTAATCTTTTGAAGAGAAGGGCATGCGGGAGTGAAAATTACCTGACACTGAATATCAATTCCGTGCTGCTTGTATTCAGAATGAAGGGATTCTGAGAACATTTTAAGGTACCTGTATCATAATATTTCATAACTCATTATGTCCAAGGTAGATGTAAACATACAAGCTAGCTCTAGATCACTCTAGAGTAGTATATATGCGTCTAACCAGTTTCTAGCACTTTTAGTTCAAATGTCATTTTTAAGGGGTGTATTGTTTTCAGATTTCTGCAGATTTTTTTTTTTGGATTAATTTAATTACAAAACACTACCCGAAGTCCCGAACTATGATGTTATTTTCATTTTCATACCTAACTATCAAAAGCTTTCATTTTCATATCTGAAGTTTCATTCTGTTAACATTTTGATACCTCTGACCACTAACAACGTTAAATTTTAAGGGCATTTTCGTCATTTTAATAAATTTATCATTTTATACATTTACTTTAACAAAATAATTTATTTTTTAAGGTTATCAAATACAAATAGAACAATTTACTTAATTTAGCAAAAATATTCAAAAAAAAACTCCAAAATTAAATATTTATTTTTGCAAAAATAGTGATAAAAGTTAGTAGAACTCTTTTATGTATATATATTTTTGGAGTTACATGTTAAGCAAAACAAAATAAAATAAATTAAAATAAA
>NW_004443448.1:338387-349340 GCF_000184155.1 Fragaria vesca subsp. vesca
ACTCCAAAAATATATATACATACAAGAGTTCTATTAACTTTTATCAATATTGTAATAAATATTTAATTTTAGAGTTTTTTTTTGGAATATTTTTGCTAAAGTAAATTGTTTTATTTGTATTTGATAACTTCAAAAAATAAATTATTTTGTTAAAGTAAATGTAAAAAAATGATATATTTATTAAAATGATGAAAATGCCCTCAAAATTTAATGGTGTTAGTAGTTAGTGTATTAAAAATGCTAACGGAATGAAACTTCGGGTATAAAAATGCAAGTTTTTGATAGTTAGATATGAAAATGAAAATAACATCATAGTTCGGGTGACATTTTGTAATTTAATTTTTTTTTTTTTTTTTTTTGTAAAGTGATGGATCTAAATGTCCCCTTACAAATTAAACACCTAATAATTATCTTAGTTTTTCTCTTTCCCTGAAAAGTGGACGATGTATAGATAGAATGCATCCACGAGACCACGAGAATGTACAGTAGTCCAAATTCAACATCAGAAAGATAAGTATGCATGAAGAAACTCACGATTTGGTAGCAGCATAAAGTGCGTAAAGAGGCATAGAAGGACTCTCAGAAGCAGCAGAACCAATATTGACAATTGCTCCTTTCTTCTTCTTCAGCATACCTGGAAGGACTGCCTTAGTTACCCAACTTGGTGCTTCCATGTTCACCTTTAACATATTCTCCATCAGCTCCTGATCAACCTCATGAAAGTACCTTGCATAAGGGTAACTGATCCCTGCATTATTTATCAAAATGCCAACATCAAGACCTTTGATTCCATCCTCTATGATCCTAGCTATCTCTCCTCCAGTAGCTTTGGCCAAGTCGACGACAATGCTCTTGGTTTCCACTTTTGGATCACTGAATTGCTCGCGGATTTCATTGGAGGTTGCTTCGAGCTTCGAAGGGTTTCGACCAACCAAGACGATGTTGAGACCCTTGGAAGCCAGTTCAAAGGCAAGGGCCTTGCCAATCCCATCAGTGGAGCCGGTGATGATGACCCAAGATCCATAATCCTTGAGATTCTTGGGAGGTCTCAGAAACATGACCCAAATCCATGTCACAATCTTGAACAGAGCCTTGCAAACAGAGAACAAGCCTAGACAACTTGCTGCGACAACGAAAGCTTCTTGCAATTCCATTTCCCAATATTATTGAAATCTTATATTATTGCCCAATATAAGCTGCAAACAAATTGGGAGAGCGGGATCTGTTTCTCGAAAGAGAAATTAACTAAAATTTTCACTTCAGAAAACTAAATTTTTCACTTAAATAGCAAGTGGGCTTCTGGAGAAGACCAAAAGGGACTTCATTTTAAGAGATCCATCGGTTGTTAGTTGCAAATACACGTAGCGTTTAGACTTGTCATATGAGCTAGGCAGAGTGTGTATCCCTATTGGCATTGAAGAAATCGAACACAAGTTAATAAGAGTAATGATAAGCCGCCTAAAACCCACTTTAGTGTTACATAAGAATGACTTTAGGTAGTACATCAAATTATGATTTAGTAAATATGCATATAGTATACCAAAATAATAATATTAATTATTTTTTTTAAAAAAATTGGTTTGGAACCTAGCTCAACCCACGTCTGGTTCTATTTATTTTTATTAAAAATAATATTTTGCTGTGTGGGAGGGGGGGGGGGGGGGGAGGCATAAAACTTGAACCATGAGCCACATTAGATAGATAGTTAATATCCTCATAGAGAACATCTTGAATAATTAATTTGTTTTTCTTTGAAAAAAACATAGTGTAAGAGCATCTTCAACAACTTCTCTATTTTCTTGAACTTCTCAATTTTGGGAAATATAGAGCTGTTTTTAGACCCAACAGCTTCCCCATCCCATTCCCTAAAATGGGGACGGAGAAGAAAGAGAAGTCTTCATTCCCCAAATTTGCAGCAAAGCCTTCCTTCCCTAAAATTAATTTTTTCACGTGCTTTAACGAATCAACACAACAATAGAATATTTTATTGGGTATTTTATTGTTATAATAAAATATATAATGTTTTTTTTGTTATAATTAATAATGATATAGTATATTTTATTATTGTATTAAATGCTGAAATCTCCAAAATGGAGAAGTTGTTGGATTTTAAACATAATTTTTTTAGAGATTTTAGGTTTTGTTTCCTCATTTTAGAGAAATTTTAGGGAAGCTGTTGGAGATGCTCTAACATTATCGATAAAGATGGTGGAGGAGGTTTCACCTTGCTTAGTGTAGCATTATCGATCAAGATGGTGGAGGAAGTTTCATCTCGTATGACAACGGCTTTGACGATCAAGGAGAACGGCCGCGTCTCCTCATGTGTCATTGGAGTGACATCCATCTATGCGCCATCGTTCGTGATGAAGTAATACGAGGTTCACATCCAAAACTAATTAATTGGCAGTGGATGAAGTGACCTAAACCCTTATAAACTCACATGCATTATTTTTCCGATGTGAGATTCATATCTCAACATAGCCTGCACGTGTGGCGAATTTTCAAGCCATACATGCGGATAACTTTTTGGATGATGTGGAGTCTATGTGGTCGTTAGACATTCACACGTGGATGTGGGAAATTTGGCTCTCATACTATGATGAAGTAATACGAAGTTCACATATTTAACAATGGATGGAGTGGCCCAGATCTTTATAAATCCATTGACAAAGTCCCATTTCGATGTGGGATTCATACCTCAACAATTCGTGGTGAGACAGCTTCTGAATCGGAAACAATTGGATCCAAAGGGCCTCATGGAAACCATGGCGTTAGTACGGAATCTCTGACGACGTCTTTCAATCCGAGCAGTCAGTGACCAATTCCTCGTGACGTTAACACATAAGGCGGTTCAGAGGAAACTCTTAACCGGTGGCCCATGGTTTTAAGACAAGGTTATGTTCCTGCGGGCTACATATGACGGGAAAGGAGATTCAGCAACGGTGAGTAATCTCAGCTTCCTGGCTTGGGATGAAATGTTTGGTTTGCCCCTGTTTTGATGATGGAGCATGCGGTGGAGAAGATCGGGTCAACTCTACTCTTGGAGATATCATTCACCCAGAGTTAGAATAATATCAAGAGAGAGGCTTGAAGGCTAGGGTTCGAATTTTTCATCATTTGGCTTCGTCGGTGAAACTCAAATGGTACAATTAATCTTTCGTGAATCAAACAACCTCAAATTTGTGAATGATAAACTTATGTCATAAAACTAAATGGTACATGGTTATTGCACTTTTAAATAACCAGAGGGAGATACCATAGAGTCTGCAGTAGCTGAGTCTCCATAGGTATCCTTCACACTCGAACCAGTACCAAAGAAACCTTTACCCATCTCCAAGGAACGTTGAGTTGAGTATTGACCAATCTCCAAAGAAACCTTCATTCTAGCAGCAGTGAGGCGTCGGCAGTGAGGCGACGGTGGCAACTGTCACCTTCAAGTATGAAAAGGATTTCGGTTTTTACAATTTGTGGGCTGCTCAAGCACCTTCAAGTGATTGTGAAGGTCCACTGGATGTGGTGGGGAAGAAGGGCAAATATGCCATGGTTGTGATGGCGTTGATTGCAAACCCTAACTCTTATTCATTTTTAAGGACCTAGCTAGGGTTTTGGCACCAAACCCTAATTCTCAAGCGACATGAGATATTGAGGCAGGAATGGTCAACCCTTTTGCACCATCGGTCCTGTCATTCTCTCAGTCAGGCATCTCCGCTGCCGAACTCACCAAACGTCGTTTGGTACATTTTCAGACTCCGCCTGCGTTTCAACCGGCACCAAACATTGTTTCCCTAACTCCTCCAACCGTAGAATCAGCTATGTAGATTATCCCTGCATCCCCTATGGTGAGAGTGAAGCGAAATGCTCACTCCATGTAATTCTTTTTCAGCAAGAAGGCAAGAGCTATGTGTCCTATCCCATTACTAAAATAGTTCGACGGTAATTTTGTGCTAGAGTTGTCTCTTCCTCACCATAGAGGGACTCTCCTAGTATCTCCTCCAAAGAAACGTAAAGTGGGATGTCCAGTCGGTTCAAAAAACAAACTTAAGATGGAATATGTTCGTCCATGGAAGGTTGCAGCTGCTAGAATGAAGGTTTCTTTGGAGATGGGTCAATACTCAACTCAACGTTCCTTGGAGATGGTAAAGGTTTCTTTGGTACTGGTTCGAGTGTGAAGGATACCTATGGAGACTCAGCTACTGCAGACTCTATGGTATCTCCCTCTGTGCAATAACCATGTACCATTTAGTTTTATGACATAAGTTTATCATTCACAAATTTAGGTTGTTTGATTCACGAAAGATTAATTGTACCATTTGAGATATTAATATGGTAAAAAAAAGAAGAATAACTATGTTAAAGGAATAGTACTGAAGGTATAAGGATGGTTGACAATCCTTTTATCCTGCAGAATACCCTGAGATGATGTTATCTGATCAAGAACAAGTGGCACTAATATCCCTTATGGTTTTAGGTAAAACATGCATCTGCATATCACTGTTTTTCACAGAGGTTAGCAGCTTCGCTTGCTATCCTAGTTCTGAGTCTGCTGTTGTCCTGAGTTTTCAAAGTCTGTTATATTAGTTTAATAGGTCTTTCAAATTCAAATGGATAACTGAGTTTGTGGGAAGTGCCTTGGCGCTCAAACCAATCTAAGGGTTGAGATCTTTTGGTATGCCAACCCGTGACCAAATGGTTTGTTGCTCAAAGCTCCAGCTAGGATTTCATGATACGTTATCCTATGCAGAGCTGGTCCCTGTGTGATTCAAAGACCAGTCGCTATCGACTGTGTCAAGGTCCACTAATGGACTGAGTAAGAGGGTTTGAAACCTCTTTGCTCCCTGTTTTGAATCGTTCATGTTTTACGAAATGGTTCTTTGTCTTATTGAGATTGCTTGTGTCATCTCTGTGTTTGGACACATCACTTTCAGTATGGGAGCCAAACACTTCTGTTCAAACCTTTCTGAAACATGTTGAGGTCAGCTTGCATCATCTTTGATGTCTTGTCTGCCTATATATATCTATAGCTTTGGCTTTGCTCGATGGTTGTTGAAAACTGCCTTATTGCGTTTTCTTTGTTGAGTCTAGTTTTAGCTTGCATTGTTCATGCTGCTCTAAGTCTTCTTCGTGACTGTAAACCTTAGAGCTTGAACTCAAAACTTCTTTCATCAACTCATATCATGTTGCATACCATGAGAGATGTGTAGTGCAACTAACCCAAGAAGCGTCCAAGGTTGAATCAGCTAGTGGTTAGCTGAATTCACGAACAAGGCTTCTAAAAGTGTTCCATGTTGTAAGAGCTTAGAAACAAGAGAGGGAATAGATCTAGACTAGTTCGGGACTAAGAAGGATAGCACTGTGGTAGTGTATCACTAGAACTATTATTCTTGTAAGAAGTTACTTCAACTTAGTGGAAAGTTTTGTCTCTCAAGAGTTAGAGATACGCAGTTTTTCTCCTTGCATTTAGGGTTTTTGCGAGTAAAAAACATTTTTGTGTTGATTCTTTAGTTGCTGCAATTTACTTTCTGTAAACTCGTATCCTGTGAATCTGGGATAACACAAGTCATTGCTATCGTCGGATACAGAAGTCAACGAAAATTCAAAAAAGGCCTATTCACCTCCCTCTAGGACCTTTAAGTACAATTCAATGGCCCAAGAGGAGGAGATTGTAGGGCAGTCCCTCTCCTTTGGAAACCTCAATTTCTGTACTTTATGCTAAGAATAGAGGTGCAATCTTCCCAACTTGCGGGCAATGTATACTAATCGCTCATCATTGTGATGTTTGAGTAGATATTCAGACGTAGTATGTACTGCAATCAAGTACTACAATTATAATGGATTCTTATTTAGGCATCATCTTTCTATTGTGTCTCCTTCATTTGGCCTCTGTTTCTCAAAGTACTACACATCCAAAAGGTGAGGGCATTGACCAACGCATCAGGACAGGCATGTATCATGAACCCCTGCACTGAATGCGACCAGTAAGGATTACATAGATGGTCATAGCCAATCCATCGGATGCTGGCTTTGCTGAATTTCTCTAGTGATGCAATCAACAAGGGAAGTGACTTCAAATGGCTAGTCATCTCTGTAGCCACAAAACGAGGTGCCTGCGACATTATTACTATAAAAGTTTATGATCGAGTGAAAATGACCTGAGCAGCAATATCAAACAACCAAAACAAAGAACAAGAACATGCAAGAATAGAGTGAAAATGAACCTGACACTGAATGTCAATTCCATGCTCCTTATATTCCAAACTAATGCATCTTGAGAAAATTTTCAGGTACCTGTATCATAAGTTTATGAATTAGGAGTCTAAGTTCCACGACGAAAGAAAATTTAAAGAAACTAGGGTCGTTTTAGTTAGCAAAACTCACGATTTAGAAGCCGCATAAAGTGTATATAGAGGCAAAGAAGGGTCCTCGGATAAATCAGAGCCGATATTGATGATTGCTCCCTTCTTCTTCTTGAGCATACCAGGAAGCACTGCCCTAGTCACCCAAGTTGGTGCTTCCATGTTAACCTTTGTAATGCTCTCCATCAGCTCCAGATCTACCTCATGAAAGAACCTTGCATAAGGATAAGTCACCCCTGCATTGTTAACCAAAATGCCAACATCAAGCCCTTTGATGCCTTCCTCTATAGTTTTAGCTATCTGCTCACCACTCACTTTCGCCAAGTCGATGACAATGCTCTTAACTTTCACTGGTTCATGACAGTTCTCGCGGATTCCTTTGGAGGTAGCTTCGAGCTTGGAAGGGTTTCGGCCAACCAAGACAAGGTTAAGACCCTTTGAAGCCATTTCAAAGGCAAGGGCTTTGCCGATTCCATCAGTGGAGCCAGTGATGATCGCCCATGATCCATACTCCTTGAGATCCCTTGGAGGTCTCAGAAACATGACCCATACCCATCTCACACAATTGATTAAAGATTTACAAACAGATACCAACCCTATGGCGATTGCTACCACTATGAAAAATTCATGTAGCTCCATTGCCTAATATGGAGTCGATCAGTAAAGCAATTTGGAGTACAATTTTCCTTATTTGGTTATACAAAACTGATTGAAGCAAGCAGAAGATATATAACTCGCAAGTTGGCATGTAGAGAAAGACCATTCAAACTCCTGCATGTAAGCAACAGCTCGATTGGTTGGTTGGTGGTTGTCAGATTTCAGGTTTGCATATAAGGAATCGTTGGTAGTTGTCAGATCCCTGGTTTGTATTTAGGAGTTGGGGAAGTAGTAACTGCACACATGCATTGAACCATTATGCTGAGATTCTCCTGTTAACGTAGGGCACCTCTTTCTGATAATCTGATCATTTGGCATCTCTTTCTGATCCTACTGCTGAAAGAGAAATATACAAGGTAATTCGCTTTGTATTATATATCAAGCAATACCAGAATAATTCCAAATACAAATCCATGCGAACCGTCAAATTAGTTATTGGTGAGGAGCTTGAATCCAACCACCTTTGATATAGAATTATAGATTGAATACAAGTAGCTAGCTCCTTATTAGTTCTTTATGTTATCTAAAATGTTACCTAAGAAAAAAGAAGATGGAAGATATATCATACTCCTTTATGACAAAGCCAACCTCAGTAAAACCTATGTGATTAAATATATAGTACACATCAGAATGCATATTACTGTTGATGCATCTTCTTGATCTGTGCCTCCTTCATTTGGCCTCTCTTTCTGATCTCAATGTTATTCCGGTAATTTATGGCATTCAACAACACATCCGGTAATGCTGCACGATATATGAACCACTGCACAGAGTGCCACCAGTAGGGATTGCACAGAGGTTGGTCATGACTAATACATTGAACGCTTGCTTTGCAAAATTGCTCTGGTGATGCCAACAGCCAGGAAGGTCCATTCACTTGTTGTATTAAACCCGTAGCCACGAAAAGAGGAGTCTGCATCAGTTGAGAAGATGAACGCAGGTGAATTACTATCATAGACTGTATAAGGAGCAGCAGGGATAAACTTCTTTTAATATGTTACACTGTTAAGAATTATATAGTGGCCGGAATTTTGAGCAGGGTACGTAGGGTATGAAAGCCTGAGGTCCCTAGTCCAACTTTCCAACCACAATCAGTGTAGTATCATGGTGTAACCAGCAAGTTGATTTATTTGACAGACATAAATAAACAGATAGGGAAACAGAGAATTGGGGATTCCGGTGGGGTTGATGGAATTGAAATTTGGATCTTTGGATCTAGTATAGGTATTTTTTGTGATGTTAAACCAATAATAGAAAGAAAAACAATACAGAGGAAGATAATGACAACTTACCTGACACTGAATGTCAATTCCCATCTGCTTGTATTCCAAACTAATGCATTATGGGAACAAGGAAATGTACCTGTTCCATAAGTTCATAACTCATTAGCTCATAAAGTCATAATCAAAAGGCTATGTAATTATGTATGTGTATTCCAAACTAATGCATTTAGCTTGTGATATATATGTAATGTTTCCATATGTAGTAAGCTAGATAATACTTATGAGAGTAAGGAAAGACTGATACATCTCTTAGGTCTTATCAGTTTGTAACACATCTAAAGTCATTATCTTAGAGAAATCTGAACTACGTACTGTACCCAAAGTAGTTCACCGAGACACGACACTTTTGAGAATCTAATAACAAAACCAGAATTTTGTTTAGAGTTCTAATGTGATTCGAATGAGGAAATGGTAGACTGCACGCTGATGAAGTTCAGAGATGTTTATACCAAGATGGAACTTATGCATGAAACAACCAAAATGGTAGTCCAGAAAACTCACGCTTTGGTTGCAGCATTTGCAGCATAAACGGTGTCAAGAGGCCAAGAAGGGAGGTGAGCTGTCATAGAACCAATATTGAGAATTGCTCCTTTCTTCTTCTTCAGCATTCCTGAAAGCACTGCCTTAGTCACCCAAGTTGCTCCTCCAACGTTCACCTTTATAATATTCTCCATGAGTTCCAGATCAACCTCATGAAAATACCTTGCGTAAGGGTAAGACGTGCCCGCGTTATTAACCAAAACACCAACATCTAGCTCTTCTATCCCTTTCTCTATGGCATTAGCTATTTCCTCCCCACTCGATTTGGCTAGGTCGATAACCATGCTCCTAAACTCGACTTTTCGACCAGATTCTATAAGTATTTCATTGCAGGTAGCTTCCAGCGCTGAATGGTTTCTATCGATGAGGAAAAGGTTAAGACCCTTCGAGGCTAACTCAAAGGCAAGCACTTTGCCAATTCCTTGAGCAGAGCCGGTGACAATAGCCCAAGACCCATAGTCCTTGAGATTCTTGGAGGGTCTCAGAAACATGATCCATACCCACCTCACAAAGTTGATAAAAGCTTTACAAACAGAGATGAAGCCTATGCATGTTGCTGTGAGATAATCAGATAAAAACTCAAAATACTAGACATCTTTTAAGATAAATCCATACATATTTTTCTTTTAGGGAAAATTCCCATCTACCCTATTATTAAGGAATTTTTTCTCACTAACAAAATAAAAATCTAAAATTCCCACTAACCCTATACACTTTTAGTATTTATTCTCTCTAACAAAATATTTAACTTTTTATATTTTTATTGTCAAAACTGCCCTCCCTTATTCTTATTCTTAGTCTCTCATCTCTCTCTTTATCCTATTTCTTTCAGATCTAATCTCTCTCTCTCTCTCCTCACCGGATAAGGTTCAGACGACGGCGCTCAATGCTAAACGATGGCCTTCTGAAGACGGTGACGCCGTCGTGCGCATCGAAGTCCCCTTCGGATATTGCAGATCTGAATTTCAAAGTTAAAACGAAGGGGAAGGAGAAAGACTGGTCGTCGTGGGTGTTGGTCGTCGCCGGCTACGCGAAGCAAGGATGAAAATGTTTGAGGAAATGAGAGGAGTGTGTTAATGAATTGAAATGGTAGGGAGAGAGTGTGAAGATGGAAGGTGGACTAGGGTGAGCTTTTGCTTTCGATGGTGACTTGAATTTGTTTGGATTTTAGAGAGAGAAGGGAGCTTTTACACGGTTGTGTATGGGGATCTGAGTTCTCTTTTTGTTTTTGGGCTTTGATGGTTTTGTTAAAAACATTGGGGAAAAGGAGGAAGAAGGGTGAGAACTGAGAAGTTTGGTTTTAGGGAGGAAGGATAGGACGAAGAGCCAAAAGATGGAGATTCAAAGAAAATTGTGGTTTAGTAGTGTTTTTGGCCTGAAACGAGGATTAGATGTAGTTAAGAGAAAAAGGGAAATGCTTTGCTGTTGAGACTTCAAGGTGAGACAATGGTGGGGAACCTTGGAAGCTTCCATTGAGGCTTGGCCTTGTGTGGGAATCATTCATTCCATCCTGTATATTTGACCCAATTGATATTTATAATTGTGATCCAATTTTATGGGACTTGGTTGATAGATCTGGGAGGAAAGCAAATGGTTGACCTTGTGAAGTTGTGCTCCTAAGGTTCCTGGTATGCATTTTAACATTTTGAAGATTCATTTAGAGAGAAATAAGCCATTAAGCCTCTCTTCCCATTCTAACCGGAAGTTTGGATGATACTCTATTACGGTATGATCACAGTAACATCAGTTACACTCCATTAAAGTTGGTTTGGTTGTTGTTGTTGGTGAGGAGTTTGCGGTGGAGAAAACGCATGTCGTCTGTTTCTACTGTTCTCAGTAGACTCTCATATTGCCCCTAGTAGACCCTCATACTGCCCCCAAAAGGCCCTCATACTACCTCTAACAGGGACATGTTATAAGTGACTAAAACACACAGTTAAGTTCAATAGGAGGTCCTACCGACCCCAACAAGAGGTCTTATTGACCCTAATAGGTGGTCCTATTGCCCTAATAGGAGGTCATACTGTCCCTACTGACCCTAGTAGGTGGTCCTACTGCCCTAATAGGAGGTCATACTGTCCCTACTGACCCCAGTAGGTGGTCCTACTGCCCTCAATAGG
>NW_004443448.1:349419-360182 GCF_000184155.1 Fragaria vesca subsp. vesca
TATAGTGTGTGTATATATATATATATATATATATATATATATATATATGCTATATACAGAAGTATGTCATTTGTAATAGGATGATATTTTTCATTCCTAAGCTCCCATTTGGTGTTTCTCTACAGAGTCGGAAAATGTCTAATTGTAAGGTACACGTTATTGTTCTTTGATTAATTTTCTTCTTTTTAGGTATATATATTATTATATCATTTCTCATCCTAATCGAAAGAACATTTTACTCTCTACTCCTTACGTTTCTAATGTACCTATTAAGTAGGACATGATATGATAATAAACCTAAAAAGAAGAAACCCAAAATTAGATTTAGGGTATAGGGTTAAGGTATAGGGTTTAGGGTATAGGTTCAGGGTATAGGGTATAGAGTTTAGGGTTTAAGGTTTAGGGTATAGGGTTTACGTTTCTAATGTACCTATTAAGTAGGGCATGATGATAATATACCTAAAAAGAAGAAACCCAAAATTGGGTTTAGGGTATAGGGTTAAGGTATAGGGTTTAGGGTTTAGGGTTTAGATCAGTATCTTCATATTATATTTTACCTTATGTATAAATTAGAGAATGAATTCCTTTAATCTAGATTTTTTCATAAAAATAAAGAAAATTGCATGATTCTTGCAAATTGATTGAAAAATGTTAGTGTTAGAAGAAAAACTCATAATCAAAGTATTTAAGACAATATCAATTAAACTTATTTATTATATTTATATCTTATAGTTGAATGGTGGCAATTGTGTAAAATTTAGAAAAAATAGGACATAATATTTATCATAATTGATACGTTTTAGATGTCTATTAAATAGAAATATTAGATGGATTTTATTTAAAACCACTCTTCAAAATTGAGTGTATATGAAAATTCCCCTATTGATGTTACAATGAAAGCTTCTTGCAGCTCCATTGCCATAACCAGCCCTCTGTAAAGAAACTGGGTTAGATTGTTCTCTCTTTATAAAAAGCTCAAGTTTACCTTATTTCTCCATCTTCACACTACTCCTTGCTGTGTTTTTATATATACTTACATAAACAAGAGGCATCAATCAGTTTGTATCTGCATGCTTTCATGATTTGGCTGCTTTCCGTCTATGCATTCAAATGTTTTGATTTCATTATTTAGAGGGGCAGTGCATTCAAATGTGATACAACATATTTTCTCTCTTTTGTTAGGCACCCCCAGCTCCGCCGAGCTAGTTATACAGACTTTCAAGAAATCTAGGGGTGAGTTTTCAAACGTTGGTTCTTATGAGGTCGATTGTGCATGATTTGTAAATGTGTTGGAGAGACCATATTGGTTCTTTTAATATTTAGACCTTAGTTATTGTACTGCGGTAATTAAATCAAGGTTACCGGGGCTAGGACAACTCAAGAGCATAGGTTTGGTGTGAGCTAAAAGATAATTTGGGATTGTTATAGACTTATAGCTATAAGCTGGTGAGTAATCCAACCACCTTTGATATAGAATTATAGCTTGAATACAGTAGCTAGCTAGCTGCTCATTAGTTCAATTACTTGTCTAAAAGGTAACCAAACAAAAAAGAAGATGGGAGTCATTGGAAGATACATTATACTCTGTTAAAACCAACCTCAGTAAAACATATATGCTCGCATACTTGTACAGTTGTACTCCTCACAGGGCATTTTCCTGTTGATGCATCTTCTTGATCTGTGCCTCCTCCATTTGGCCTCTCTGTGATCCGAATGCATATCCTGTAACTGATGGCATTCAGTAACACATCCAGCGAGGCCACACGTAATATGAACCACTGCACAGTTTTCTTTCTTTTTCTTGAGTTAACATCGCAAACAATACCTATACAATTAGATTAAAAGATCTAAAGTTCAATTACTCCAACCCCAGAACCCCAAATTCTATGTTTCCCTATCTATTTTTGTGTCTGTCGATAATCAACTTGCTAGTTAGTAGTTACACCATGGTACTACAACGATGTTTGGTTGGAAAGTATGAACTCAAGCTCAAAATTTCTGCCACTATATCTCAACAGCCTAACATATAAAGAGAAATTTATCCCTGCTGCTCCTTCTATATGATATTAATCCACCTGCGTTCATATTCTCAACTGATGCAGACTCCACTTTTTGTGGCGACGAGGATGACAGAGCATGTGAGCACATCTTCCTGGTTGATGGCCTCACCGGAGAAATTTAGCAAAGCAAGCGTTCGATGGATTGGTTATGAGCCTCTCTGTAATCCCTACTGGTGTCAAGGGGGATAATAAGAACCTGACACTGAATGTCAATTCCCTGCTGCTTGTATTCCAAACTAATGCATCTTGAGAATATGGAAATGTACCTGTTTTCATAAGTTCATAATTTATTAACGTACTCATAATCAAAGGGTTATATGTATATGCATGTATTCCAAACTCTTCAGATGTTTATGTAATGTTTCCAACCATCTGAGAAGGGAAAGACAGATTGATCAGTTTATAACTGGTTTATAACTGATCTAAAGTCCATATCTTACAGAATGATGAACTTCACCCAAAGTAGTTCAATGAGAAACCTAAACTTTTGATAAGAAGGCTCTTCTAAACATGCGAGGACCCTACTCTGAACGGCAGGGAAGAAAACTGCTTGGAATTAAGATTAACTTGGAGATTTCATATACAACTTCTGGCTCTGATGCTAGCTCTGATCTAAGGTTGTGAAAGAAACGATCTGATACATCGTTTCAAAGATTCTGACGAGCTGAATAATATCCAAACGTGATTCTATGACCTAGGAGTGTTAAGAGTATAAGGGTAGTTCGGTCATTTGTTTAGAATCCCTACCCTATAAAAGCTATGAGATGTACACTGTTCATTATTAACAAGCAATACAAGATGTAGTCTCCAAATTCTCTTTTGCGTTTTACATTTTATGCTTTGTTCTTTTAGTTTTCAATAATCCATGGTTTCCTAGCATGGTATCAGAGCCATGGTCACGATCTGTGACTATGTGCTTCTGATTATCTCTGCTTCCGCATTTTCTCTTAGATTTTACTCATTTCAGTTTTCCCCAATTTCAAAATCCCTAGCCAAGCCGAGCAGTCCTCCATCGGAGTCCAGTGCGTCTTCATCGTCAGGCTTTCCTTCGTCTCCAGATCGATCAGTTCTCTTTGGCCTCGCAGCGACTTCGATTTCGGCCTCTCAATATTCGTCGACCTCGACTCACCTACTTCTCTTGCTTCGACTTCTCTGCTCGGAGATCTCTTTGGCGCTGGCTTCATCTTCTGGTCCTCATATTGCTCTCTGGGCACCTAGTTGCAGTCTATGGGTATTAGTCTCTCTGCTCCTTGTGTTTTATTGCTTCGATGAAGTTGGATGTAGAAGTAGGGAGAGGTGATTTGACGGGGAAAGATGGATATTATTTGTGAATATTCTGGGCTTTGATTTCTAATGGTGATTTGAGACTATCTCTGTTTGATATCATGATTGTGCTTTGGCTTATCAATTTCTTATGCTCCCCACTCAATTAGCATCAGATTTGTTAGCTCCTCTGGTAGTATCTCTCAGATTTGGCACATCTTTCACTCAAAATCATGGATTTCCTCTGTAGTCTGGGGTGTTATGATCATTTCATCAGTTTTCCATTTTACTTTTCATGTCAAAGTTTGTTTGCCGTCAACCAAAAGAAAAGGTGACAAAGCAGTTAAAATTTTCAATTTATTTGTGGACTGGTGAAGTGACGTGATGGGTTGGATTATGGTCTGAATGTATGACTTGGGTGCGAGTTGTGTTCATTTTGGGAGATGGTCCTATGATTGCTGCGAATTTGTTGTGTGTTATGCTTTGTCATATTGCTGCTAAGGTGTTTGGGTGATATGCAAAGTTGTGAGGATTTAATTTAGAAGTCTAGAGAGGAGTTAAGTTGGTTATGAGCTGCTGTGTGGTTATGCAATTTCAATATTAAGTCAGATTCTTAAGGTTTGGATTGTGTTGCCAATATATAAATATGGGGGCTGCTGGTAATCTTCTGATGGAATGCTGCATATATTGAGGCAAATTATCAATTGGTTTGTGCAAGTGTTTAGTGCATATAAATGAAGCATCAAGTGGTTCTTCTCATCCTATGGCAGCATATGCAGCTTTTCAGTTTTTCAGTTTTTTAGTTCATGATTGAAGAAAAATATGCAGTTTTCAGCAAATACAGCTTTTCAGTTTGTTAGTTTACAGTTGAAGAAAAATATGCAATTTTCAGATTTGGATTTTTAGTTATTCATCTTTGCTACTATGTGTTGCCGAGGATGCATTCCATATTGCTGCTCTACAGCCCATGTGATATGTGAAATTTTCCAGCAAGCTCTCTTCTCCTCCTTTGATAGCCGAATGTCAAGATGGATGCTCTTCTGATATCAAGTATAGTTGGGTTTTTGATTTGGGTTAATAGTTTTGTAATTGGATTCTACATCTGTATTTTTTTTAGTTGTTTGCTTTGTGCCAACCATTATGCTTAGCCAAGCATATGGTTGAGGAAGGGTGTTAAGAGTATAAGGGTAGTTCGGTCATTTGTTTAGAATCCCTACTCTATAAAAGCTATGAAATGTACACTGTTCATTATTAACAAGCAATACAAGATGTAGTCTCTAAATTCTCTTCTGCGTTTTACATTTTCTGCTTTGTTCTTTTAGTTTTCAATAATCCATGGTTTCCTAGCAAGGAGCGTCTTAGAACTAGCATCAAGTAACTCAACTTATCAAAGGCTTGTTATCAGGGTCTGTGTTTCAACATTGTACACGACGGATTACTATAACCACATAGAAAGAGGTCCTATTAGACTTCATTTTTTTTCTTATGCTTATGGATGATGCAAACAACGTTTTATATCATCTTCAAGGAATCTAGACGCCTTCAATAGACACGCAGTAGTAACAAGTTACAACTCCAAAGCTAGTGTTAAAGATTAGGATTTTTGGCACCAATAATGTCTGAACACTTGGGTGACTGACAATATGATACCCGAACTTACAAAGTTATCAAAATGGTACCCAAACTCAATTTTTAGTATCTACATAGTACCCACGGCCGATTTTTCGTCACGTCAATGTTAACATTGACCATATGTGACATATGTGTGTTAAAATAATGAGGGTAAAAAAGATTTTTGACTCTGACAAACCCTAAAATGAATATATTGAAAATTAAAATAATATTCACCAAAAAACTCTCTCTAGTTCTAGCTCTCTTTCTCCATCTGAAATATTATCTTTCCCCATCTCAAATCATACCGGCACTGAGAGTCCAGCACCTAGAACTCTATAAGGTAGATCGACGATAGAGAGAATGGAGGACAAATAAGTCTTTTTGCCTCATTTAACAAGTCTGTTGACGGAGATTAACCACAGGTATTACGCAGATACTAAAAATCGAGTTTGGGTACCATTTTGATAACTTTGTAAGTTCGGGTACCATATTGTCAGTCACCCAAGTGTTCAGACACTGTTGGTGTAAAAAACCCTAAAGATTATATACTTCTAGTCTAGGAGTGAAATATATTGGTGAAGATTTGATTAATTAATAATTGAATTATTAACAGCTTTTCTGAAACACGTTGAGAGCTTTTCTGAAACACGTTGAGAGAAAATTGTACAATAGATCCAGTTAATACTAAAGAATTTAAGACCTCTAATGTGATTCAAATAATGGAGGGAAGTAGTAGAGTACATGTTGATGCAGTTAAGAGATTTCTAATTTCAATGCAAGGATGAAACATGCATGAAAGAATTGAAATGATTGTACAAAAAACTCACGCTTTGGTTGTAGAATAAAAAGAGTGTATAGAGGAAAAGAGGGGAGGTGAGCTGAATTAGAACTGATATTGACAATTGTTCCTTTCTTCTTCTTCAGCATTCCTGGAAGCACTGCCCTGGTCACCCAAGTTGCTGCTCCCAAGTTCAACTTTATGATATTCTCCATGAGTTCCAAATCAACCTCATGAAAAAACCTTGCATAAGGGTAAGCCATCCCTACATTGTTGATCAGAACACCAACATCTAGCCCTTTTATCTCTTCTTCTATGGCATTAGCTATTTCCTCCCCTCTCAATTTGGCTAAGTCGATGACCATGCTCTTAATCTGGACATTTCCACCAAAATTTTCAAGTATTTCATTGCAGGTAGCTTCAAGCGCCGAATGGTTTTTATCGATCAGGACAAGGTTAAGACCCTTGGAGGCTAACTCAAAGGCAAGCACTTTGCCAATTCCTTGAGCAGAGCCAGTGACAATGCCCCAAGAGCCATAGTCCTTGAGATTCTTTGGGGGTCTCAGAAACATGACCCATACCCATCTCACAAAGTTGACGAAAGCTTTACAAACAGAGATGAAGCCTATGCAGCTTGCTGCTACAATGAAAGCTTCTTGTAGTTCCATTGCCATAACCAGCTATCTGTAAAAGACACTTGGTTAGATAATCTATCTTTCTGAGAAACTCATTAAGTTCAAGGTTCTTATGAAGAACGCTGAAGTTTGTAGACGTTCAATCATTCAGTGCAAGTCCATCCCTGTTATTGAAAGTCCGGTACTGTAAATAAAGAAGAGTAGTTGCATCAAGGAAATGCATAATAAACAAACAAGCGTGTGCGTACTGGGTTTTGTCCCTTATTTTGCGTGCCATGCAGCCCATGCTGTTCATGTGCTTCTGCAAAGCTTAGCAACATTAGCTTGTTTTAGGGGCTAGTATTTATGAATTTGACTTCTCTACTTGGATTTATGTTACTTGGATTTGCTTGGATGTAGTGGCGTAGCCAGAACTCACACTTAGAATGGTCAAGTTTTATTAACTAAAAAATTAAATTCATATTCAGTTACTCTCTAATAATGTGAGACCCCGTAAAATTAAAATACTCATTGTGTTGCTTGGGAGATTTGGAGACATCAAGTTGGGGTTGACGTTGTTAAGCAAGTGACCTCGGGTAAAATTGAAGCTTGAAGTCTTCATTAGCCGGTAGAGGTTTTCTTTGTTACCATTTACCGATCTCTAAAAGATTAAGCTTGTTTACTGTACATGGCATTTTAGGACCATTTGACTGGTGAAACTGAATTAAAAGAGAAGAAGGATAGTAATAAGTCGAGACACGCGTCCTTCACCCGTGAGGAACCGCCTCTCTCCAAATGTTTCCATCCCTGGTGAAGCAATCTCTGTAGCTAAAGTGAATCAGAACATAGCCAAATTTATTTGGTTCATCAGTTCTGAATTGAGAGAAAGTTTGTTGGGTGCAAACCAAAAGAAAAGGAAATTGATAAATTCAAAGTTGATTCATATATATTGATAGCTACCATCAACTAGCTGGGTTACAGCATATATAAGATGGGACTCCATCTGTTACAAGAGAGAAAGAAGACAAGAGGTAGGTGTCATCATTTGGCCCGAGGGCTTAAAAAGCTCATGGGCGACCCATGGCCCGAAGGGCCAAAGCCCGGCCCGGCCCGTAGAAAAGCCCATTCAAGCCCGGCCTTTAGGGCATAAGGCAGGGTAAGGGTCGAGAGTTTAAAGCCTAGGCCCGGCCCACGGCCCGGCCCTCTCAGCCCGGCCCTTAAAGCCCGTTGACTTTCAGTGACTGTCTGACTGTCTCTTGTCTTCCCCACTTCCATACTTTCAAAACTGAAGCAGCAGAGAGGACTTTCCAGTTTTGAAGCCACCTACAAGAAATCATGATCTTATTATAATAGAAAAAGATCATGATTTTCTAGTTGTTCCCCCACTCTTATCTTCCTTCTAAAGCCGAGTACGTTCCCCCACTCTACTCCAGCTTTTCTCTACTTTTCATAATAGAAAAAGAAGGGATAGAAAGAAAGATTCTCAGTCTCTCTTATTACCCAGCATACTCTCATAGTCTCATTTATTAACGTTAGATACAAACAATCCAATCTCTCTTCTTATCTATTGTACAAACAAATATTAACGTTAGCTTGAAGATGATAAATACTGTATTGCAGAAACCTTTTTCTTATCGACCCAGTCACCCAGCCAGAGACAAAAAACCTTAGCCTCCCAAATTCCCCAAAACACATCAAGGTTGCCGAAGCCGATTGCCGAAACCTCTCGATTGCCGAAGCCGATTGCAGAAGCCTATTGCCGGATCGTCGACCAAGACGTCGTCGATTGTCGGATCGTCGATCAAGGTTGAGGGCAGGATTATTGCATGTGAAGGGGGTGAGTTTTCCTGTTGCTTTTCTCTTTCAATTGATTTTGATAAACTTTTGCCAGATCGTCGTCGATTCATTCAAGGTCGTCGTCGTTGATTGCCGGATCATCGATCAAGGTTAATTTGATAAACTTTTATTGATTGCAGACCTGATTGAATTCCATTGAGGATCGTCGATTGCCTGATCGTCCATTGAAGATGGGAAGGATCGTCGTCAGTATAACTTCAAGTAACTCTAAACTTTGATGATTTGTTATGTTTGTCGACTGTTATATGTCTAGTTTGGTATATAGTCTTTGTTATGGTTGTCTTTATATCCACTAGATAGTTGCATTTAGTCCTGATATGGTTGTCTTTGTTATGCTGTCTCTTTCTAATCTTACCTCTTCTAGTTTATTAGGCTTGGTTTGGCTTTAGGAATTGAAAACTATTACCGGTGCTTGACTGTTTTTGGTTTATTATGTCCTGGGATTAGTTTAGTTAATTGTTTCAATCTGAAATGACTACAGTTAATGAGGAAACTGAGGAAACATCCTCGGTTCCCCCAAGAACTGTTAGACAAACGAGTGATGTTTGGAATATTTTTGAGAAGGTTGAAAAAATGGATGGCAACATAAAATTACTGAAAGCTAAGTGTGGTATTTGTGGTGAATTGCTTTCTCGTGGGGGGACTAGTGGAACAACTCATTTGAAACGACATATTAAGAAGCATGCTAGTGCAAATGGTCAAAATGAGGACATTAGAAAGCAAATGCAGTTAGCTATAAATGCTACTGGAAATGTAACAAATTTCCAGTATGATAAAAACGTGGCTAGGAAAGAAATTGTTGATTTTATCATTAGAGCTGAATTGCCTTTTACATTTGTTGAAAAGCATGATTTTATAGGCATGATTCAAAGATCATTTGCTCCTCAATTTAGGGGATTTTCAGCCTCTACTTGTAAAAAGGATGTGATGAAACTTTTTAGTAATGGAAAAGATGAGCTACTTAAATTTTTTCAAAATTTTGAAGGAAAAGTTTGTCTCACTTCTGATGTGTGGTCATCACGACAAAAAATGGGGTATATGTCACTCATTTCATTGACAAAAATTGGTCTTTGAACAAAAGAATTATTTCATTTAAAATGATTGAGTATCCACATTCAGGGGAAACACTTGCACAACATGTATATGAAGAGTTGATTACTTGGCATATTCATGAAAAAGTTTTCTCCATATCATTAGACAATGCTTCAAACAATGATGTACTAGTACAATTACTTACAAATTATCTTATGCTTGCATCAGTGCCTAAGCAATTGTTTCATGTATGTTGTTGTGCTCATATCCTAAATTTAATTGTGCAAGATGGGCTAAGTATTTTATCTTCATCAATTGAGAAAATAACCACCATTGTGCGTAGCATGAATTCCTCTATTAAGAGGCATGAAGTATGGGTACAAGCTTGTGCTGATTTAGGTTTTGGAAAAAAAAATATTGACAATGATGTTCCTCATAGGTGGAATTCCACATATGATCTTTTACTATTAGCTCTAAAATATAAAGGTCCTTTGCATAGATATGTGCAAAAAGTAAATGAATCTCGTTCTTGTAATTTAGCATCTCCAACTGAACAAGATTGGTTGATCGCTGAACTTACATGTGGTTTGATGTGTTTTAAAATGTTACTCGCAAGCGCACGAATCAGTTGCAGCACAGATATGCAAGAGCGAGGTCGAACCCACAGGGAATGTAAGAAAATAGGAAAAACTAATCGAATCTAAATTAATTTAACATTAACCTAGTTGAATGAAAGTTGATGGTGAAGTAGCTAAGACAAATAAAATAGATAAAAAATTACCTTGATGACGAAGTAACTAAAGCATCGGATTCCACCACATTACTTGATAAGTCTCTAAATATTATCTACTAATTCCCGAATTAGGAATAGCAATCTAGAAATCAATCTACTGCTTTCTCAAGATTTAACAATGAAGCACACATGAAATATATCTAAAGTAGACTCTTCTTCGCTTCTTAATTATGAACATCGAAGCATCACATGTACACAAACTTATTGAAACTACAAAAGATCAAAGTGTTTACAAAGCATCAAATGTGAAACAAGCTCATTTGAATGACAAGAGATCAAAGAAGTTCATATTAAATATTTTACAAAGTCAAGCATGAATTAATAAAACCGACTTCCAAACTACCAAAAATGCATGACATTAGAGGTGAAAAGAACAAGGATTTTATTAATGCATTTTGAAGCAAGAGTCATAGGCATGGATAACATAACTATGGGAATTGTAGATAATTAAAAGAAACTTATTTCATAATGTGGTTTCCTCCTTAACCTTAGTTAAGGAAATTAGCTAGACATAGTACAAATTGAAAACATATTTAAAACAATACAAAACATCATACAAAAAGTAGCTAAAGAAAGAGAAGAACTAAGAGCAACAATGTGTCTCTAATTCTCTACTCTCTCCTCCTCCCTTATTCACTTGAAGCAACCTCTATTTATAGGGCAACAATGATCTTCATTCCATCTTCATCTCCATGTGAATGTGATTTTCATCTTTCAAACTTCTCAAGCTTGATAGCTAAAGTCTCCATCCA
>NW_004443448.1:360202-367419 GCF_000184155.1 Fragaria vesca subsp. vesca
AAACAAGCAAAAGTGAATTCAACAATGGATGCCATGGTAATATTTCACACATCACACTTAATGCATGAGAAAATAATCCACCAATTTAACACATGCATATATGCATACATGCTACTAGAATAAGAAGAACATGTGTTGCAATTATTCATCTAATTAAAGGGAAAAAGACTCATGTTAAAACAAAGACTCAATTTACTATATGAAAATAAGTAAATTGCTTCCATAACTTTAACATTTTATTTATTTAGACAAAACATCTATAAGAACACAAAAACAAACTAAATAACTCAAACTAATTAAAGACAAATAACTAACACATATAAATTAGGGATAATAATATGATATAAAATGTGCTCATCATGGTTTTCTTGCAATTTTTAACTCTTCTACAAAAATCTGCTGTGGTGTTTATTCACCTACTTCTAGTAGAGTTATTAATTGTTTAGTTGATATTTATCAAACATTTGTTGCATATTCTGAACTCTCTGTTTTCAAAGATGCTTTAAAAGCAATGAGAGCAAAATTTGATAAGTATTGGTCTAAGTTTCCAATGGTTTTTTGTCTTGCTACTATCATGGATCCTATATTCAAGTTATTAGCCATTGAAGAGTGGCTGAAGTGTTTTGGTCTTGAGCAACTAGAAATTGATACAAGAATGACATCCATTAAGACTTTATTGCAAGGATATTATGATATCTATAAGAGGAATGTAGTTTCTAGTGTTGCATCTAGTTTACCTAGTGATGGAGCCCCTAATCCTTTGGGAACCACATCTGCATCTATAAATATTCCTAGGGTTCAAAATTTTTCCATGCAAAGATTGAAAAGGGCTAGGGTATCATCTAGTTCTTCCACTAACTCCACTGATTTACAAGTGTATCTTGATTTAGCAACAATTGAGGTGGATGATGACAATCAGTTCAATGTTTTGGGGTGGTGGAAGACAAATCACACATTAACCCTGTTCTTTCACTTATGGCTCGTGATCTATTGAGTGTACCAGCATCAACAGTTGCATCAGAGGCCGCTTTTAGTATTGGTGGTCGAGTTGTTTCAGAGAAGAGAGCTGCTCTAAGTCCAAATACCATAGAAGCTTTAGTTTGTTTGAAGGATTGGAGCTTAGCAAGTACAAGAATGCAAGAAGCAGCACGAGAAGAGGAATGTGCTGAAGAACTAATGAATGCAAAGGCTGCAAGACCAGATTGGATGGTTGATAGTGAAGATGCTAGTGAAGATAATGGTGAAGATGCTAGTGAAGATAATGATGATGATGAAATTGAAATTGTGTCTGATGGAGGAGTCTCTTAGTTACTTATCTGATGTAGTTACCATTTGCCTTTTTTGTGTTTTGTATTACAAGGCTTGGTTACTTTTAAAGTCCTTAGGTTGGTTACTTTTTTGTGTTAAGGACTATAAGGCTAGTTTGTAACTAAGACTACAAAGCTTGGTTACTTTTAAAGTCCTTAGGCTGGTTACTTTTTGCATATGTGATAACAAGCTTAAATTCCTAACCAGCATTAGCATCTGTGCTAATCTTTTTGCATATATTTAATCAATCTCTTTGTTTTTCCTCAATTGTATTTTCCTAAAGGTTTCAAATGAACAAGGTTGTTGATGTTGGACTGCAATTCCAACTTCCTGTTTAATTCAGTTTTCTTCTGCTATTGTTTTTTCCAATTTTGTGTGCTTTAGTTTTTACTTATTAATTGGCTTTTTTATTATTGAAAGGAGGAAGCTGCTATATAACTCAAATTTGTGTATGATCTTTGTATTTATTTACAACGCTAAAATCTCATTACCAATTGTATGTTGCCTTCTGTTTCAGGACACTGGTTTTGTGGAGCTACACCAGTTCTACCAAGTTAATCTCCTAAAGGGGACATTGTATATGATATATGACATTGGCAAATGCAATTGGCAATTTGGAACTTTCAGGGCCTTATGCAGAGGCTTTGGAAAAGCTTGGGCACAATCTAGACTCTAGAGGATGTAGCTAGGCAGGTCAGTAACTGACCATTTTATCATAGGTTAATTTTTGTTTATCATTTCATTCAATAGAGTTATCCAAAGCTGTGTTTAACTGTAGAATCCCCTTAAATTCTTTTTTTTTCTTTAGGTCCTGTTAAGAAAAGCCCGGCTCGACCCTTTAAAATACTGTGCTGGCCCGGCCCGGCCCAGCTGGCCCTGTGAGGCCCGGCCCATGGGCAGCCTTGAGGCTTACTATTTATAGAGAAGCCCGGCCCGGCCCAGCCCTTTCAAATATAAAAAGTCAGTTAAAGCCCGGCCCAACCCGGCCTGAGCCCGCTAGTGTTAGGCCGGGCTGGCCCGGCCCGGCCCATTGCCGACCCCTAACAAGAGGTACAGGACCACCATTCATGTCATTCCAAGATTAACGGATCTCTTGATAATGGGCCTAGCTAATGGGCTGAGCTGAAGTGGTCTAAGGGTTGGGGCTGTTGGGCTGGTCCTAACAAGTCCTCCCCCCTTGGGATGCAGACCGTCCACGGTTGCAAAAATCTGGAAAACATGCCTCTATAGCTCTGGCGTTCTCCCACGTTGCATCTTCCAAAGGCATGTCCTTCCATTGAACTAGCCATTGTGTAATGGAGATGCCCTTCTTTTTGATCACTTGCATGTCAAGGACCTTCGCCGGCATCCAGATGACTTCCCCTTTATCATCAAAGTGAGGGAGGGTGAAGGAGCGGGGAGCTTGATCACCGATTCTCAGTTTGAGGAGGGAGACATGAAAGACCGGGTGAATCTTGGAAGATCCTGGCAGATCGAGCTTGTACACGACCTTCCCAATACGTTCCAGAATGCGGAATGGCCCATAGAACCGTGGAGAGAGCTTGTGAGATGGCCTCTTGATGAGCGAACGCTGCCGGTAGGGATGAAGCTTAAGGAAAACCCAATCACCGATTTGAAATTCCTGGTCAGTGCGATGTTTGTCAAATTGTTGTTTCATTCGATTTTGTGCGGCAGCCATGTGATGCTTTAGAGATTGAAGAAGCTCGTCTCTTGATTGCAGATCGGCGTCGACCGCCTGAACAGTAGTGGAGCCGAGTAAGTAGCGTTGGATTGTTGGTGGAGGGGAGCCATAGAGAGCTTGGAACGGAGTCATCTTGATGGTGGCGTGGTAAGAGGTGTTGTACCACCATTGAGCCCAATGCAGAAAGCTGCTCCAAGAAGTTGGCTTGTCCGCGACAAAGCAACGAAGGTAGTGTTCCAAGGAACGGTTCACAACCTCAGTTTGGCCGTCAGACTGGGGATGGTAGGCGGAGCTACGGCAGAGCTTGGTGCCTTGAAGCTTGAAGAAGGTTGTCTAAAAGTGGCTGAGGAAGATGGGATCACGATCTAAGACAATCGACTTTGGCATTCCATGGAGTTTGAACACCTCCTTACAGAAAATTTTAGCTACTTGGGAAGCAGTGTATGGGTGAGTGAGTGGAATGAAGTGTCCAAATTTGGACAAACGATCCACCACTACGAGAATGACATTCATCCCTTCCGAATTGGGCAGCCCGTCCACAAAGTCCATGGAGATGTCACAAAAGACAGCCTCCGGCACAGGTAATGGTTGCAGCAACCCAGGAGGATGGACAGCCTCATAGTTCTTCCTTTGACAAGTATCGCAAGTTGCAATGAAGGTTTTAACATCCTTCCTCATGCTTGGCCATTTGAAGTTGCGAGATAATCGAACGAGGGTGCGAAGGTAGCCAGAGTAACCGGCCTCCAGAGAAGCATGGAATTCGTGGAGGATCTTGGCGCGCCATTCTGTTGTTTGAGGTACGAAAACCCAGTTCTTGTATATGAGTTGTCTGCCCACTAGGATGAAACCCTTTTTTGTTTTGTGCCCTTGTTGGAGTGCTTGTGAAATTGCCATTGCTTCCAGGTCCTTAGTGCATGCTTGTTGAATGTGTACGAGGTTATCCCCAATAAGAGAAGACACCGCTTGAATGGCAAATATCTTGTGTTGGCGAGACAACGTATCGGCGACAGTGTTCAAGCGCCCAGCTCGATACTCTATCTTGTAGTCGTACCCCAGGAGCTTAGAAATCCATTGGTATTGAGATGGAGTGGAAATCCGCTGATCCAAGAGGTGCTTCAAGGTTTGATGGTCCGTGAGAATAGTGAATCGATGACCCAATAAGTAAGGTCGCCATTTCTCCACCGCATAGAGGACTGCCAACATCTCTTTGTCGTAAACCGAGAGAGCTTGGTTTCGGGGGGAGAGAGACTTGCTGAGATACGCAATGGGTGCTTGCGTTGTGAGAGTACGACACCAATACCTAGACCGCTGGCATCGGTCTCTATTGTGAAAGGAATGGAGAAGTCTGGCATGGCGAGCACCGTAGCAGTGGTGACGGCGATCTTGAGTTGTTGGAACGCTTCAGTAGTTTGTGGAGTCCAATTGAAATTGTTATGCTTGAGTAAGGCAGTGAGGGGTTGGGCAATAAGCCCAAAGTTCTTAACAAAGCGTCTATAGTAGCCCGTTAAGCCTAGAAAACCCCGTAGGCCCTTCACTATAGTGGGCTGCGGCCATTCTTGTAAACATTGAACCTTTTCAGAGTCCACAACAACACCCTCACTGGAAATGATATGGCCCAAGTAGTGAACAGAATTATGGGCCCAAGAGCAATTAAAAAGCTTCACTTTTAACTCATTTTCTTGTAGGATGCGCAAAACCGCTTCAAGAAGAACTAAATGTGAAGCAAAATCTGGGATATAAACTAAAATATCATCAAAGAAGACCAACACACCTTTGCGCAAAAGTGGTTTGAACACAAGGTTCATTAAAGCTTGAAAAGTGCTAGGAGCATTAGAAAGACCAAATGGCATTACCACAAATTCATAATGGCCGTCATGTGTACGGAATGCCGTCTTGTGAATGTCTTGCTCACACATCCGAATTTGGTGATACCCGGCACGAAGATCCAATTTGGTAAAATATCGGCCACCATGGAATTCATCTAAAAGTTCGTCCACGACCGGAATCGGGAAGCGATCCTTGATGGTGACCGCATTGAGCTCACGGTAATCCACACAAAACCTCCATGCCTTATCCTTCTTCCGGACTAGTAAAACCGGGGAAGAAAAAGGGCTTTGACTAGGGCGGATAAGACCATTGGAAAGCATATCATTGACTTGGGCCTCGGGCTCTGCCTTTTGCAAATGGGGGTACCGGTAAGGACGAACATTAACTGGACTAGCTGAAGGGAGGAGTGGGATGCGATGATCGATGGCCCGTATTGGTGGCAAACCTGTCGGGGCTTCAAACAACATGTGAAAGTTAGTCAACAGTTGTTGGACTTGAGGGCAGTGGGCCTCGGCTGGAGGGACCGTTGGGCTGAGGGTGGCATAGTCTATTTGCTCCTGTGCGAGAATGGCCATCAAATTATGTGATGGTTCAGTTGTAGGATGCTGCTTGATGCCATCAAGAACATGGTGTTTGCCATCTGCCACAAACATCATCACTTTCTCAAGGAAGTGCCAACCAATGAAACCCAGAGTGTCCAACCATTGAGCACCGAGGAGAAGGTCGCAGCCCGGCACCGGTAGGAGGAGGAAGTCGCTGGTGAGCTCATACTCTTGTATTTTAACTGTTACTCCGCATGCGAGGCCGGAAGGTTTGGCTGTCTGACCGGTGGCAAATGTGAATCGGAGAGGTTCTGCAGCGGTACGCGGGAGGCTCAATCGTGCAGCGACAGTAGGGTGGTGGAAATAAACCTTCGAGCCGCAGTCGACAAAGACGTCTATGGTGTGGCCATTAATCAAACCCTTGAAGCGCATCATATCACTAAGCTTAGTATTGGTGAGGGCGTGGAGAGGAACGACGGTGTCGGCCTCTGTGTGGGGTTCATCCACCGATGACTCAGCCGATGAAAGGTCCTCCCCGGGAGCTGGTGGTTCCAGAATGGCCATAATTGGCTTCTTGCATATGTGTGTTTTGGACCACTGTTCATCACATGTGTAGCATAGCCCTTGTGCTTGGCGTTCTTTGTCCGGTAGGTGGCGGTAGGGGACCCCAAGTTTGGGTCGGAATTGGGAAGTAGTGGCATGGGTGTTTAGTGGGTTTGTTTGAGGGTTGGTGGGGTGGGGGTAAGTTTGGGGTGTAGTGGAGACAGAGATATTGGGCTTGGCAGAGTAGTGCCAGGAGTTTGAATGTTGTGGGCGAGGCACGAATGTTGGCCAACTTGAGTTCGTACCTTCGAGCTAGGAGTTGGGCGTATGCCAACGAGCGTGGCTCCATGGCGCAGACATCATGCTGGATTTCCGGCTTGAGTCCGCCGAGGAATAGGGGAAGGAGCTGGGTCTCTGACTAGCATAGGGCCCGGCAAGAGAGCTTGGTGAATGCAAGAATGAACTCATCAACTGAAGATGTCTGTTGGAGGTGGGAGAGGGCTATGAGGAAATTGGTGTCGCTGCCGGTGCCAAAATTCTTGAGAAAGGCAGATGAGAAGCAAGCCCAGGTGGCGTTTGGGTTTCATTGCTCGAACGAGTTCATCCACATCCATGCGTCGGGTCCGAAATGGGACGCAATGACAGAGACAGGGACGGAACCAGGAATCGAAAATGGGGTGGGCTAATTTTCACACAGCACACTTACAAAATATTTTTTGAGGTTTAGAACCCAGTGGGAGGCTCATCCTCACGCCTTTATATTAAAAACATATGAGGGGGACATAAAACCAAAACCTCATAAATTGAAAACTACAACGAAAATGATTGTAAGAAAATAACAAACAATAACCTATAACTATCTAAATCGTACCCTCCGGGTTCCACTAACTTCAAACTCCTGAATCACAGAATCATTATCAACACTATCAGCAAACTCTTTTTCAATGTAGAGAACCATCAAATCATCAAGAAAATCATCTTCCATCTTATTTCGAAGTCTACTTTTTATGATGTTCATAGAATGAAAAAACTCTCTTTGTTGTGGCTGTAGAAACTGGTAGAGTCAACACAAAGACAAATCAACCTATAAATCATAGGAAAGAATGCCGACTTTCTTGATTCAACTAACTGTCGAGACAAATCGGATACAGAAGATGTGTTGACAAATCTTGGATCAGCTAGAATATCTGCTACAAAAAACCCACACTCCATATCTAGAGTTGACAAATCATATGATGTAAAATCCTCAGGATAAAACTTCAAAGCAAGATTGCAAACATCTTCTGATTTGAATGCAACAAAATTATCACGAGGAT
>NW_004443448.1:369416-377412 GCF_000184155.1 Fragaria vesca subsp. vesca
ATTGGGTTGGGCTATGATATATATATATACCTAAGGGTTTTTGGCCTAATTTTTGGTTGGGCTGTAGCCCATACAGCCTTTGCTGTAGTTCCGTCTCTGGACAGAGATATGTTCATGGGTGGGTATGTGTTGGGCTCTTAAGTAGCTCTCAGCCATGGTGAGCCAACTGAGAGCATCCTTACCGTGAAATCGAGGTAAGTCGATTTTAGGGGGGCAAAAGGATTGGGTATGGGTGTAGTCGTGAGACTGAGTGTTGTAGTGTAGATTGCGGTGATTGGTGGTGTTGAAAAAGGAAGGCTCAGGGGTGTGTTGTTGTTGGGTATGGGTAGTAGTGGTAGCATAGAGAGGTGGGGCCGAATGGAGTTGCAGGTTAGGGGTGTGAGGAGAAGAAGCTGGGGAAGCATGAACTGCGAAGTGTGTTGTGGAGTGGAGAGGCAGAGGGTGGTATACTGGGTGGTGAAGTGAGAGACCCAAAAGTGATAGAGGGTAGAGTTGAAGGAGTTTAGGGGTGTAGTGAAGGTGTAGAAGAAGGGGGTGGAGTGGGTGGGAAAATATTTGGGGTGCCTTGGGAACGTGGAACTAGTACATGCACTATTGTATTTTGTAGTGCTTGAAGGTGAGCAGTGAGATGGTTTTGAAAGGAAGCATGTTGAGAGTTGATGGATTCCACCTGTGCCGAAATTTGGCTCTGGAAGTTGACTTGAGTATGGTGAAAAGAGTTGATGGCTTGGTGGAGCTCCTCTTGTAGGGTTTCGACGGAGTTTTGAAACTCGGCCATCTGCAGTTGGGTGTGCTCATCAGGTTGGTATGAAGCTGAACCGATTTCGGTGGTGGTGAGTGTTGGTAGCGGAGGGACTATGGCGGACTGTGGGGGGGTGGAGGATGGGCCAGAAACTTGTAAGTTTCTCGCCGGAGCCATACTGGCTATGAATACCAGATGTTGGGTGCAAACCAAAAGAAAAGGAAATTGATAAATTCAAAGTTGATTCATATTGATAGCTGCCATCAATTCGCTGGGTTACAACATATATAAGATGGGACTCCATCTGTTACAAGAGAGAAAGAAGACAAGAGGTACAGGACCACCATTCATGTGATTCCAAGATTAACGGATCTCTTGATAATGGGCCTAATGGGCTGAGCTGAAGTGGGTCAAGGGTTGGGGCTGTTGGGCTGGTCCTAACAAAGTTACAAGATGAGAATCCCTTGTGAACTTGTTCCTGTCAGCCAATTTCGATGGCTGAAAACTGCCACTTCTGCTCTTCAGATGACCACGACTTCTTCATGAAAGTTTCCGGAAATCGGGTCTACTATGCTGTGTTAAAATTTGACGATGATCCAATGGTTAGATTGTCCTCAATTAAGGTAAAGCCATCTGCTGTTCAGGGAAGAATCCTGTTTTGATATATAGTTCCGATTCCGATTCTAATTCGAGTTTATGTTCCTTTCTCCTACAAATTCAGTTTCTCCTTGAAATGGGTCATGTTTCATCATCGGCGTTGAGTTAATATCATGACGTTTTCATCTCCTTGTGTTTACACTATTGATTCGATAATTGGTAAGTTTTGGCTCAATCTATTGAATCCCATCCTTTCTAGTTCAATTTTCATATAGAATCTTACGTTTTGTGATCATAAACATACCCTTTTGCATCCGATAAGACTTGGTCCTTCAAGTAATCTGATATCAAAACCTTGTTAAGGTTTATTCATACTTAGTGTTCGTTCATATCAAAACCTTACCTTCTAGACTTTTACTTATCAAACCCATATGGCTCTTGAATGAGTTTATGCTGAGACTTTAATTCATAGAATTTGATTTGTCAAGCATTCCTCACCAACTTGTTTGGTGTCTAACGAAGTCTTAGTGACATTTTGGCAGATTTTATGAGTTGATAGAATGCTGCTGGAAATTTTAAGAAAACTGATCAATTCGGTCTGTTTTCATCCTTCTTTTCCCATACTTCCTGAACTCCGATTTGCTTAAAATTATAGTATGTTGTACCTTAACATGCTACCTTTGAATCTGCAAAGTTTCATACCCATTGGTCAAGAACTGAGTTCTTAATGATTTTGCAAATCTGAACAGCTCCTTCATTCTCATATTTGCTCTTGTTCACTTGGTTCCAATCTTGTCTAGTGAGTCCTCAATTGTAAGAGCTGTATGATAGTCATATGAAACCTTATTTTAATCCTAGCTCTTGATGTGTACTCGTTTCTAGTCCTTGTGAGTGACCTAAGTGTTTAAACATTGGAAATTTTTACACAGAAAATGGTACATGAAGTGACAATCTGTGATGTATGTTATATTAGGTTTTGGGCAAGTTGTGGGCTACTACCAATGAAGGATCAGGCTGCTATCGATGGAGTAGTAGTATTGGAGTATTATGTATGTTGCTATCATGCCGTTGCTAAATAATTGAGGTAGGGAGGCTTCACCCTGATTAGTGTTTTATACATTGCTTTATGATTTGAAAAAATGGATTATGATTTAAGGGTTCGGTTCAAGAGACACAATTTTTGACACTATTTTTTACACCAATTTTTATCCCTTAGATCTAAATTGATCTAATGGTTGTTATAAACTATGTGATTAGGCAAGTGACATGGCAATAGTATTATTCTGAAATTAAAAAGATATATTAATTTATCTGAACAAAATTTCATAAAGAACAAAATTTCATAAAGAACAAAATTTCACAAAGTAAAATCTTTACAAAATTGAGTATGGAAGAACAACAAATGAACACCAGGTTTTTATCAAACCCTTTAAATACTACCCAATCCAAGATCATCTTCTTGTAAAAAGGGAATGACTAAAGAAGAGTTTATATATGGACGATTGGAAATTCAATATCAAATATAGTGTTTGATTGCTTCCTATATATTCTACAAGCAAAATATTAGGGTTTGCCCAGGTGAGTTAGCTCTGCAAAGGTACTAACGCCAAGGTATTTAACATGATCAATTGAACTTCCCATTCAATTAAGAAGATTACTGATTAGGCTTTATTAGGGTTTTTACAGATTATTGTACGTATTTGATGGCTTAATTCCCATCTATATGAATATGAGCAGGTACACCTCTTTGCTATATATGTGAATCTGGGAGTTTTCTTCTTTTCTTTTGTTGAAGAACACCATGTTCGATCTTTTGGAGATCGATGCAAACTTTTATCTCTGGTTTTCATTGAAAAAAAAAATAGTTTGATTAAATTCAGTTATCTTTTTAATTTGAGAATAATATTATTGCCATGTCACTTGCTTAATCATACCCATATTTAATAACAACCATTAGATCAACCCATATCTAAGGGATAAAAATTGATGTAAAAAATAGTGTCAAAAATTATGTTTCTTGAACCGGACCCATGATTTAAAGCTTGAGTTTATGAGATGACTTGAGAGTGAGCGGGGCATAGCGACTTTCTTGGGTTTCGATCCCCTAAACCTCCAGATGGACTGTACGGATTGGAGGACGTTTGACATCTTTTGAGGTGTGGCGTTGCTCTTAGGCGATATGGCGTAAATGGACACTCTCGCTACTCTTCACCAGTTGTGGAGGATTTTAATCTTTGGTGAGGATGTAGTTGGCTAATATAGACCGGTCATCAGGTTTGGATTTTAACCCGGGTACTCTTGGATTTCCATTTGGTTTTTACATTGAAATTAATTATTTTGATTTCTTTGATTTTTACTCAACTAGTGCCTATTACTATTTGGATTTCAAACCTAGTTAGGGTTGATGCTTGAGCAGCGAGGACGAAAGCTCACCCCTACTATAGTTGGTTTTGCAGGTACTGTGCACGAGGGTTAAGGAGGAGTTCGGGACTGAGCTGGATGCTATATTTCCCCTTTATTCTTTGGTATATTTGTCTCCCAATTGTGTTTACCTTTATTGTTGAATTGTGGTATTTGTCAATCTGAATTTGTTGATCTCTGTTTGGCTTCTTCATTTCATATTCAAATGGTTTGAACCAAATTACAAAATCTTCATTGTTATGGCTTGCTGAATTACTTTGGTTTTACTGAAGTTATTGATTTTGGAAAGCAATCTGGAAGTTGTTCTGGTTATAACGTCACTTTAACGAACATGAACAAAGTGTTTATTTCATCTCACCTTAAATTATATGCTTCCCGCCAACTCTTACTATTTCTAATGTTTCGTTTTTAGTAAAAAAAAATTGTCTTGCGTTTCTCTAAGACATGAGTTAAGCTTCTTAGCTTGTGTTCCTAAAGGTTCGCGGCACTGTAACGTATCCAATTTGAAGAGGTGCAAATTGGGGTGTTACAAGTAATGACATAATTTTGTTAAAAAAAAAAGAACGCAAACAAAATGACGCAAACTTAAATTTTTGTTATACATTGATTCTTAATTTAACATGCACGATAAATAATTGAAAAGATGTTTTGTTTTCTTTAGAGATAATGTCAATGCATGGTAAATATTAATGTGTTGCTTCCATTTAGCTTATTTGTAAAAGAAAAAAAAAATCGTACATCGAATTTAAATTAGTAAGATAAGAAACCCTTGGCACGATTTCTATTAATTAGATCGAGTATTTTACTAGTACAAATTTGTATTTCATCATTAATGCTGAAGAATATTAAAAAGGAGAAGGGTCAATTTATGTTACATTCCATTAATATCTAATACTCATTATCACTAATTAAACTTTTCTAAAATGTGAGAGGGTTCCATTGAACCCTCTGCCCCCTAGCTGGTTACGTCTTTGCTTGGATGACTTTTAACCATTGGATTGAGTACAATCTAAGACCAACATGTCATCATTATGTCATCCTTACTTCATCTAATGGTTATAAGACATCCAAACAAATATAAGCAACTTAAATTCAAACAAAGAATTCGGATCCAGTATTTATTCCCCAACCCACTCATTGCCTCATTGGTATCCAAACAAATCTAAGTAACTTAAATTCAAACAGAGAATCTGGATCTAGTATTTATTCCCCAACCCACTCATTGCCTCATTGCCTCATTGGTGTGTTAGGAAGAAGAATTACAAAACACTATATTTGAAATCTTCTCATAAATCACACAATGAACTTGTCATCAACTTCCCTAAACCACACTTCAGTAATGGGTTTAGTTTAAATCTGAGTGAGTCATCCACATATCCACAACTCATTTCAGTCGGTTTCTAAATACTTTAATGGTTTGGCTACTCTGGCTAATGGACAGTGACACTATTATATTTGACTGAACTAGTTAGATATACTCATCAATGCATAATGCAGATTTCCAGATACCGGTAGGAATTGGAAGACTGAACAAGGACCTGATCCAAGATCCAACCAACTCACTGTAGAGGTTATTGTGGTATGGATCTAATACATTAAATATATGAGATAGGTTCAATGATTCAAGCTCATTCTAACTTCAGTGGAACATAACTCAGATTTCTTTCATTTGGTCATTATTACAGAAGTTGCAAATACTTGTACCTCACAAACAGCTTGATCCTGTGAAGAACCGAATGAATTTGGCCATAGAAGCACGATCCCAAATGATACTTCCGCCTCATATTAGCTAAGCCATCGGCTACACTAGCAGTTTCCTTGTCAACATGATGAAGACAGTCCACAAGGTACAGAACCAAGTTAACTGCGAGTTTCGAATGCCTTTTCTTGTTGCTGCATCTTTTTAATCCGAGACTCCTTCAATTGGCCTCTCTTTCGCATCCCAAGGAAGTACCGAAAAATGCTCGCATTCAATATTGCATCAGGCAAAGCACGTGCAATGAACCACTGCACTGAGTGCCCCCAGTATGGGGTACATAGATGCTCATAACCAATGCATCGTATGCTAGCTTTGCTATACATCTCTGGAGATGCAATCAAGAAGGAAGATGCCTTTAACTTTGTCATCTTAGTCGCCACAAAAATAGGAATCTGCATTGTGTAAGTATGTGCAGGTAAATCAGATGGACTACGGTTCGTCATAATGAAACTTTAAAACACCACAATCATAATCATATATAGTATTGACAAAGTCTTTTCCATACTATGCAATGACTTAAGTTTCTCATGAAAATACCAAACATCAGGAACAATCTACTATTACCATTGTTTAAACATGAACAATGAAAGAATAAGAAAAAAGTGATAACCTGACACTGAACATCGATTCCCTGCTGCTTGTATTCCAAACTAGTGCACCTTGTGAACACTGCAAGGTACCTGCATCATTTACAAGAACCATAATTTACAATGATAAGGGTCATGAAGTTGGTAACAAATGTGCAGGACTATTCAATTCATAATTGGAGGCCCCAACCCCATTCAAGAAGCTAAAATCAATTGGGATTTTCCTTTACAAATCAGAAAGGTTAACTGGGCTTTCCTAGAGGGCCAAGATTCATGTTATCTTGTAGCTATCGAAGTCCATCTGCTGCATAATACAAATAATCAACAACACAGATTCTGACAAGAATCCTCTTGGAAAGGTCTGTACATTTAGCGAAACAAAATGTTTAGGCCACATTGAAATGGGAGTAGTACCAAATTCACACTGATCCCAAATGGACCTAGGCAAATTGGCAATGATACTCATCGACTCCTATCCTATAATTTTGAGCATGCATCTCAGATTAGTCCAACTACAAAATTCACAATGCAAAACAAAGGATTAATGGCTACTCACGCTTTGGAAGCAGCATAAACAGTGTAAAGAGGATAAGAAGGAACTATCACAGAAGACCCAGATCCAATGTTGACAATGGCTCCTCTCTTCTTCTTGAGCATACCTGGAATCACAGCCCTACTCACCCAAGTTGCAGCTTCAATGTTCACCTTTGTAATGCTCTCCATGAGCTCCAAATCAACCTCATGAAAATACTTTGCATAAGGGTAAGCGACCCCTGCATTGTTAACCAAAACCCCAACATCAAGCCCTTTGATCCCTTCCTCTATAACTCCAGCTATCTCCTCCCCACTCAGCTTGGCCAAGTCCATCAGAATGTTCTTGATTTCAACTTGGTGGCCAAATTTTTCATGAATTCCATGCGAGGTGGCTTCGAGCTTTGAAGGGTCTCGACCCACCAAGACGAGGTTAAGGCCCTTTGCGGCCATTTCAAAGGCGAGAGCTTTGCCAATGCCATCGGTGGAGCCAGTGATGATGGCCCAAGATCCATACTTTTTGAGATTCTTCGAGGGTCTCAAGAACATGACCCATACCCATGTCACAAAATTGATCAAAGATTTGCAAACTGAGATGAAACCTATAGTGGTTGCTGCTACTATGAAAAACTGCGGCAGTTCCATTGCCAGTGAAGTGTTGAATCTACAATGTCAAGTACAAGACTAGAAATTCTTAAAAAAAATAGAAGGCAAGAAGACTAGAACTGGTTTTATGGAGCTATGAACAGGGAAAACAAGGGACAAACAGTACGATGAACAGTATGAAGTAGTTCCACCGAATAAACTGATCCAGACCAGAATGGCGAAAATCCTATGTAGCGGCTCATCAGTGACATGAAACAGTTGCATTTGAATTATGGAAAATGATTATTGGCTTTAATAAGTACTAAGATTTATGTCCTTAATTTTATGTGGTATGTTATATCACCAAGACATATCACTATTTAAAAAAATTATGTCATTGTTCTAGGATATTCTCTATGTGTGCCTTGGCCTTATGCCAATAGGATATGTAGTTAGACTAGATCTATGTATTCATATCCTTACCATATTGGTATTGTGTAATTTCCTATATAAAGGGCTCCTATCAATGAATAAGATGACTCTCTTGCTATCTCTTTGTCTCTACACTTTATTCTTCATCACGTTATCATGCACTTTGTTCTAACCCTAGAGCCAATAGCCCACCATTTTTTTTCAAACCCTAAAAACCAAAACCCTAAAATCGGGCAGGCTTGTTTTTCCCGATTTCTGACCAAAATTCCGACTGCCCTCCGCCGGAATTTTATATCCCCAGAAAGCTCTTTCCGTCACGGATCCAACGCCACCGGCCTCACC
>NW_004443448.1:385054-401402 GCF_000184155.1 Fragaria vesca subsp. vesca
TAGAAGAAGAAGAAGAAGAATATACTAGGTTGTTCTGAAATGTGGATTCTTATGAATATATATACACATAATTTGTTCAAGTAAAAAAAATTTTGTCCAAGAACAAAACTTTACACATATATAATTCGTCCAAAATAACGTTTATATATATAGGTAATTCATCCAAAAGAAATCGATAGATTTTTAAAAAAAAAAAATTCAATACAGAATATATAGAACTAAGTTTAGTTATATAGATATCAAAATTCTAACCCGTAAAATAAAATATTAAAATTGATAAGTTAAAAGTCCAAAACTCTTTTTTTTGCTATAAATTTAGTTCTAAATTTAGATTCACAAAGATGGATTGAAATTTTAATAAATTTACGATATCAATAAATAAATTTATGGTATACAGTCTAATTTAGTATGATTATTAACTTGGTCATTATTGATAAATTAAATTTGGTATACATATTAAGAGGGTAAGAAAATATTCCATATTAGTATGTAGCAGCCATTAATTGTTAATGTTAATATTGTATTTTTACCTAAGAATGACATGACATGGTTTATCAAATTAATGATGTGTCTAAATGACTTGACATGTCACAAGATTAAGGTCATAAATCTTAGGCCTTATTAAGGTCCTCTAACACTACCCTTGAATTATTTATCTGGTAAACAAATAAAAACAAAATAAGGAAGAATTCAACTCTATCGTTGTGAACCAATAACCTAATTTGGGAGACAAAAGACCTAATTGGTTTTGTGAAAAACTTATGCAAGTTCAATACGTTTTCTTATTGCTTTGTGTATGTGTTGATCCGGTTTTGTGAAAAACTTATGTAAGTACAATATGTTTTATATTTGTTTCGTATATACATCAACGCATGGATACACTTGGGTAGTCTATGTAACTCTTTTTTTTAAAAGTTATTATTATTATTATTATTATTATTATTATTATTATTATTATTATTATTATTATTATTATTATGAGTAATGCTAGGTGAACCATAGCCCCGTAATCAAAGTGTAATATCTAATTTTTATGTTTATATTTTCCTTAATTACGTAAATTCTTTTTTTTTCTCTTTTAACTTTCTTGAATTTACTCTTTTTTTTGTTTAAATCCTATTTTGTTTAGAGTTTTCTTCATCATCTTCATCTTCTCCTCCTGCACGATATGTCCTCTCTAAGGCTCGACCATAGCAAGTCTCTTTCTCCTCCTGCGTCTAATTGTTCACTCACTGCCTCATTATAATTTATATCTTTAGAGCATTGTTGCAACTCTTGCCAATTGATCTCGTAGCCTTCACCATATCAAAAGGCTAGAGAACTATATGATCCTTTCGTGAATACTGTAATTTCACGATTTGATTTGATGTCTTGCTCCAACGAAAATCATCATGAGCAATCGTTTTCGAAAAAAGAAAAAAACCATAGCTCTTACCTCTTCTTCAATATTGAACAAACATATTTTACACCCTCTTCAACGATCTCTTCTTCGATCTCCCTATCATATTTTTGAATAACCTTATTTATGGTTTTCTAAATTTCATACACAAGAAAAACCGAATTAACGTTGAATATCGTTATCGATGCTTACGAGGAAAACAAAATCTGATTGAGAGGGTGTTTGAACAATTAAAGATGGGGTGAGGATGTTGAGAGAAGGGATGAGATTAATTGAAAAGGAGATGAGAACAACGTCTAATGAAGGATTTTGCATAGAGATAAGAAAGAAACAGTTTTTTTTGTTAGAAGATAAAATTTTAAAATCATGAAAATAGAAATATAAAATAAAACATATATAATGCTTTGATGATGTGGCTATGTCACATCATGCTGCCACTTAAAGTAGGCTCTAGATGATTCATTAAAAGATGGTTCACCTAGCATTACTCATATTATTATATAACTCACCTACACTCTTACATACGTACGTAGTTCAACCTATGAGTCTATAACATCAACGTTGTCGATTTGTGACTTCACTAGTTCATTACATTTATTAAGATTTAACATGCCTGAATACCTGATTATACCATCCTACTAAATATATTTCAATCTGATTATACACACACTTATGTATATGGCAAGTTATGTCAAATTGTCAATATTACTTAAAGGATTGAGCTCCTCTAAAGTGCTGTACAGTGAATTTCACCAAGTTATGTCAATATTACTGAAAATTATACAGCGCACCCGGGTGCGCTGAATACGCTCTCCAATATTACATATATACGACTTCATTTGCAACACCAAACTTCATTTCAAACATATTCGAAATTCAGACTCCACACAGGTGACACAGCTACACTTGAATTATGATTTGCATCATCTGATTTAACCATTATATAATTAACTACGTCCAAATCAACACGTACTCAGCAGTTCACAGATATTAACCAGTAAACCCGATCAAACAAAGAGAGAAATACACATCAAACATACAGAAGAAGTTAATAACATATTCAACTAGCTAGCTAGCTAGATAGCTGCTAGTTTTCCCCTTCTGTTTAAACCGATAGACAAGCGCCAGGCATCAAGAAGAGAGTCGGGGACCAACCGCGCGAACCACCACTGAAGCGAGTGAGCCCAAAACGGCGTGCACCGTGCTTCATATCCAATGCGCTTTACTGCTGCCTCTGCATAAGCATCTGCAGAAGGTATGAACAATGACGACCTCTCAATCGCAGCAACTTTCGACACCATCTTCGTTGCTACATATAACGGAACCTGAATCTGCACGTCGATGCCGTACTCCTTGTACTCCATGTACAGAGATGTAGACAGTTTGTCCACGTAACTGCACAGTAAAAAGATAGTTTCTCTAGATTAATTACCCTGCATGATTATGGTGGCAATTTTTCAGGTACGTACTGGAAGGAGTTACTGAGGTTGGCGAAATTAAGTTGCTGCCATTGATGTTATGTTACCAACTCAAAAAGGTTGGAGGCGCGCGCATTGAAGATCTATTCTGAGTGTCTCACTCCCCACCATATGTTTCACCATAAAATGAAATTATTAGCTTATGACTGTATGCATCACAACTCCAAATTCCAGAGAGAGCCCACAACTAACCTTCTGGGATGATCAGACTCTGACTACGACGAATCAAGGCTGTTAGGTGTAACATTTATATTTTTCAGTTGAGAAACTACTTTTCTCTACTAAATTTTTTCTTAACTAATTTATATTGAGCACCTTTCATTGATTAACTAAACTAATTTGATTGTATGTGTTTGATTAACTCACCACGATAGTACCTTAGCTTACATGTGATTTTCAAGATCATGAAGTAAACATGTACACTTCTAATAACAACCAAAACACACAATACTTGCTTGTCTATGAGTCCAACTGAAGAACTTCCACTTATACATGCAAAAGGGATTAAAACAATGTAAAAACAAAAAGGATTGGACTATGAGAAACAAATCAAAGAGTATTCCAAATGAAAGCTTCTCTGTAAAAATTAATCTGAAAATTGAATTAGTTAGTAGTCTGATGCACTGAGGATCAATCAAGTAAAATAAGGTTATATATGCTTACGCTTTGGTAGCTGCATAGATTGTGTAAAGAGGATGGGAAGGAACCACAACGGCTGCCCCAGATCCAAGATTAACAATGGCACCTCTCTTCCTTTGAAGCATCCCTGGTACAACAGCCATGGTAACCCTAGTAGTCCCCTCCAAATTCACCCTAATAATATTCATCCACACTTTCTCATCCACCTCATGGAAGTAACTTGCTGCCGGGTAAGTCACTCCGACATTATTTATCAGAATTCCCACGTCCAACCCCTTGATCTTCTCTTCTACCAACTTAACCAAACCCTCATCGCTTGAGAAGTCGAAGGCAACAGTTTTGATCTTCACATCGGGGAAATGGGATTGTATTTCTTTGGAGACTGATTCGAGCTTGTTAGAGCTGCGGCTAACTAGAACAAGGTTAAGGCCTTTCTTGGCTAGTTGGTAGGCAAAGGCCTTGCCTATGCCATCAGTGGCACCAGTGATCAAGCCCCAAGAGCCGTACGATCTTTCCAGATCTTTAGCCGGCCGGAGAAAAGTTATGAAGAGCCATCTGGCTAGAGAGATAGAGTGTTTGAGGAAGATGAAGAAGCCAAGAGAAGAGAGAAGGAGAAGCCAGACGGGCTGCTGGTTGGTTAGGTACTCATGAATATTGCATGCAGCTCTAGACGTATGTACCATCTTTTTTGTTTTCTTTCTGGCAGTTTGGCCAACACACAGTTCCTTCTGGAGTATGCTTGGGGTTTTGGAGGAGAGGATTTGCTCCCCTTGGACGTAGAATACAAGAGTGTCAACAAATTAGTATATATGTACTATGGAGAAGAAATTGCAAAATACATCTTAAACTATGATGTTATTTTCATTTTCATGACTAACTATTAAAAACTTGCATTTTCGTACATCCGGTTTCACCCTGTTAGCAGTTTGATGCGTGATGTTCCGTTAACACTAACACTGAACTCTAACATCTAATATCAGAATGCTAACGAAATGAAATCTGAAGTATCAAAATACTATTAATGTAGGAAGATCGAGGTTCACCGTTTATGTACTATGGCGTTTACGGTTTTACCAACCGAGAGCTTCAACAATACCAGCCCTAAGCAAGTCACATCCAACCTGATTACTATCCACAGCTACCCTCTTAAAGAAGCTGACGGTGGAGTATTGCAGAGACATCACAGTTGAGAGAATTAGGGAACTGAAGATGGTGACTTGATAAAGAATTCGAAAGTTACAGCAAAAATATTACGTGGAAGCGCTTGAGACGCAGAAAACTGAAGAAAGGCAGGTTTTATTTATTTTTCTTTCATTTTGTAATAATGAAAAATGGCATCTATCTACAGAAGTGGGGCAAGTACGCTACATCTAATAATATGAATATACGATGCCTTGGTATGATCCAATTTACTATTCATACGAATTTACTCATGAATCTTGGTTCATCATCGTGGTTTTGAGTATGCAGCCAGAATCAACCGCAAATGGTTCTTGTTCTTGGTGAAATGGATCATCAGCACCATGTACAGAACTCAACCTGGGAGAGTAGTTCCAGCTTCTCATCTGTTCCAGTTCATTGTCCCCAGATCTCATACTCGCTTCTTCTTTGAACTTCATGAATAACATAGATGACCAGTAATCTCTTGCCAAGTTCTAAATTAAAGACAATAAAAATACTTGGTAAATAAATAATTAAAGCTCAGACATTACTCCTATATATGACTAATTGAACGTCAGCAAAAAAGTTGGTATCCTAAGAATTCATCGTACCGTATTCATCAAGTGTGTAAGCTCAGTTAATGCATCATTAAAAAGATTTGGTTGTGCTAGATTGGAAGTTGTCAAAATATCTTGTCTGGTTCTGTGAGAGATGTTCACCTCCATTGCTGCCCCTACAGGAGGAAAATTGTAATTCATGTCCCTACTCATGAGTCTCAACTCTGAAGTGAACTTCTAGCTATGTGAGCCTACCAACACAAAGGGTAATATGTCTACCCAAAAGAAACAGAATTATAATATAATTATCATTGACAAAATCACAAACCTGCAATTATGTACTTGTCAATGATATGCCGTGACATGTAAATTCTTCTTACGGGGTCATCCACAGGTATTTTACCAAGTTCATGCACTTCCTCGAAAAAATGGACACTCTCCCCTGCCAAACAACTGTGATTAAGAAGAAAAATAGAATAAAATAAATACATCGTATGCCAGCCAAAAATAAGTTTATTTCTGATTTCTCATCTCATTAACTTAAAAGAAAATGGATCACTGAAAGTTTATTAATAGATATATTTCTTTGAAGCTTTGGTTTGTCTGCGTAAAACTACTTTGACCCTTGGAGAATATACTATATATTACTTATCAGTTAGGTTCAGGAGAAGGTACCATCACATCCTGGACCATTAAATAATTTGGGCATCAATATTCTTTCTGCAACTGCATTTCAAAAAGTGGGACTTGGAGAAGAGAACACACCTGTCCGCAAATGCCATGAATGAGTGGCGGAATCTTTTGTTAAGAAGAAGTTTATCAAGTGGTTCATTAGGATCCACGACACATGCCTTTTCCCTTTGTACTAACAGGCCGCTGTCAGGTATGCCCAGGGCCTGACCCATTGACTCAAATGCTTGAGGTTCCCTTTTCCTCAAGCTGATTTGGGATAGAAGAGGTTGTGAACTTGATATCGAAAAGAAAGCTAATACAAGAATACTCGTCTGTAACATATACATAAGAAATGTGTTCAAAATACATCAGTTGGAAGACTTATATCCCAAATACGAAGGTAATGGCAGTATAAGTCGTACCGTTACTAAGAGCACAAATCTGGAAGCAACTTGAAGCCATGAGATATCATCATGAATTTCATTCAAGATGTATGCAACCGCCCATACTCCTGTAAGTTATTAGGATAACCGATTAACAAAACACGGCCTACAAGTATTACTAATTTAATGTGAGATATGAATCATATACAGCCTAATAAGCTTACAAAAGATAATGCTCTATTTTCTGTAACATTATGATACCTTCCAGAATTTTCAAAACCAGATGCAACTAGACTTCACGACAGCTAAACGTTGCTTGACAACTGTGCTTCCCTTTTCTACGGTTATTGAAATGAAACATGGCAAAATGACTGGATAATCTTGATGTTAATTTTGTTCTTGCTTTCACTTTGAAAGCATACATTCAGATCATATGATTTATTTGCCCCACACGATGATGACAATTAGTGACCTCAAGCAATGGACTCATCCACATCAATATGGTCCCCTGATAAGTTTTGTGTGAGTATGAACTACTTTTATGCAAATGCAAAATCCAAACACTATATACTTGCAGATACTAACATGTGCTTGGGTATTTAGAGCATCTTCTGAGGACATCTCATTCACTGGGACGACTTATTCAAACTAAAGAGCATATAGAGTTGTTGACTGAAATTGCATTGAAAGACATACAGCTTCTTCATTAGAAATGAAGAAAGAGATTCGTTTGTAATGACATATATAGAACAAATGAAAGCCAGATTTGAGAAGTTTACCAATAGCAGAGGCCGAGACAAGTATTCCCTGCCAGAGGTCTCTGAGTTCGTCAAACCTGAACTCTATATGCCGAATAGCACAAGTGAAAGCAACCAAAATGGCAACATATGTTGTGTGGAGGGACACAGACGGAATGATCCACTGAGCTCCCATGTGGCACCGATAATTTAGAGGCTTTGTGATATGGATAACTACAGCATACAAGAGACATTGTATAAGACACGTGCAATTTGGGAGGTTAAGATAGCATGAATAAATTCAAAGATCCTCACAGGCAGCTCCAGCAATCCATGGCAAGAGAATTAGTGGAAGGAAAACATATGATCTGATTGGTGGCAGACACCTCCTGAATGTTGATTGCACACAAGTTAACCACATCGATCCAATAAAATGCAACCCAGAACATCTTTATGAATTGCTTTTCAGAACATACAGAGATACACCAGTACAATGATCTGATCAAATACTTCTCAAGTATAAAATGATTGCTTACTTGACAAAAATGTAGTATAGTTGAAAGGCCTGTGATATGCGACAGCTCATTAGCAAACCAAAGCCAAGTGGAGCTTCAATCCAGACTGCAAGCAAAAGTTACTTAAATTAGAGCACAAAACAAAAAACATTCACAAATGAAAAACTGCAATAGCAAACTTCAAAAGACAAAAGCTGTGAGAAACCTGCCCAAACATAGCAAGACTGCCACCAATGTCTCTTTTCGAATTTCAGGAAATTGATGGACATCTGCATAAAACATGCATTGCTTGAATGGTGGCTGGATTTATCACCAATATTATAGAATAACTGTGAGCATCAAAATCTACAATAGTCTACCACAATTGATAACACAAGGTTGAAGCTGGCGAAAACTTGAATCACTGGAATCCAAAAGCCACTACGCTTCGCACAAGGAAGTTTGTGAAGCACAAAGGGCAAAAGTAGCCGCGAAACAAGCCTGAAATAAAGAAACCAACAAATTGATCATGAAACGGACCACAGTTCTATTAAGCATACTTTGTTCTGTAAAATGACAGTACCAGGGATAACTCGGAATTTTAGCAAACAAATCGCACCCTCAGTACTTTAAACACCATATTACAAAAGATATCTTTCCAGACTCAGATGTCTTAAACACAGCCATAATATACCAGCAATATATCTGATCCCCAAAAACTTGGAAACTCAAAAAGATTGAAACTTTGTTCCAAGATTCAACCTTTGTTAAGCATTTCTAATTAACAATCTCATTTCCCACATAAAAGTTCAAATCTTCCGCAATTCAGCTAAAATTCTCTGACTTTTAATCAAACAGATACAACACAATCTAACTTCCCACCATGACAATCCCAAAGAGCCAAAGAAACCAATTTGCAAAGAACACAGAAAACCCATAAACACAGTGATAGAAAAACACTCACAGAATGAAGCAAATGGCTGAAACAGTGACGGCTATGTAGTCGCTGACACAGCCACCGTGAACTGCACAGCTTGCCATGTTGTTTGCATTTGAGGGTGTTCTACTTCTTCTGGGTTTGAACTAGTTCGTTCACTGTTGTTAGCAATGATTGAGTCTGTGTCACATGTTCAGGATCTGAAAGTACTGAGAATTCAGAAGAGGGTACGGTACGCCCACCAAGGTGTTCTTTCAGAACCCAAATCGGCACGGCAGATAAATTGGCATTCCAACATTATTGTTTGACCAAAAGGGAACATGGTCTAACTATCTGCGGTCTGCTTTTGACAAAATCGAAGACTTGAACCTCACAACGCCACAAGTGTCCAAGTCGCGTGCTACAAAAGGGTGTGTACCAAAATTACATTTGCAAATTAATCCAGAGTAGAATTCAATTGAAAATTTCTAGTGCATGCATGTAAGATCCAATATTGTTGTTGCAACGACCAATTTATAGGTTACCGTCACCAATTTTTGTATCGAGCCACAAAAACACAAAGATCTTCAATTCTTCACATTACTATGCACCTTGTCCTTCAGCTGGCTTCACTTATTGATTTATGAATTGTCACTCCAATCATTTTCGTTTTTAGTCAATAGTCATCCATGTATTTGATGATATCATCGTCACTGTCAAGTTTTAACCTTAATCATCATAATGCCTTGAGGTGTTCTGATTAAACCAGAGTTTGATGCCCCAATCGTTATTGTAGCAGATTTCTTGTCGTAGATTTCACCGATTTGAATCGTTCATATAAAATATTGTATATAATTTTATTATAACTTATAGATTAGATTGACATATTTCAAGGTCTTCACCTTGTTTGCATCAACACTTGGAATAAAAGAAAAAAATGAGACGTTTTATTCCTCTATATACTTCACATTCCTTGATAGCAAAATCAAGGAGTCAAGAAACAACCAAGATATAAAGAATAAGCGCCACAGCACTTGAATAATTGTGTGGCCAAAACTCAAGCAGCCTATAATCCAGAAGACAATTGGTACAAGTTAATACTAAAGCCTCAAGTTTTCCTTAGTCTTGGCTCTTGGGGCTTAATTAACAACCCATGCAAAGCCACTTGTTCTGCATCCAGAATGAAGAGATTCAGTTGAGATTTGATTGATCAGCAGCTAGGTTAATTGATTATAAGAATTGAACATCAAAATTTAACTATGAAAACATACCCTTTTGGGATACTTTTGCTTATTATTATTTTCTTTACGGGATGCATAGTTGCTTGGTGTTTCCACAGCAGCAAGCAAACTTCCACCATTTTTCTTGTCAGCTCTGGCCTTGTTGAAAATGACGGTAAATCCTTCAGCTGAGGCTGGATCATTCACATCCCACTCCCCAAATTTGGGTAAAGTCCTTCCACCCTCTTGCTGCAACAAGTTAACACAAAGTTCCAAACTTCATTCACCACAGCAGTAAAAAAATTAACCAGAATTATTTTCCTCTTTACACAATTATGCAAAAAGTCTAATATTTGGTCTCTGATCTGTTTAAGACGCAAGTTTATGGATGTTTATGCATATAACGATCTAGAGTTAGCCATAGAAAATGAAATCTTCTTCTTCTTCTTCCGTAAAATAAAAAGCAAACCACACATCGATCCCTAGAACCCATGATCACCAAAATGAACATTGCACCCATATGAGAAAGTTTCATTCGTTGATCACAAGAACCACCCAACAGAACACAGAGATAGAGATAGCGATAGAGATAGAGAGAGAAGTTACCGATGCCATGGTTGGTGAATCTGGGCAGAGTAGTACGTGGCGTTGAGATCAATACGCATAGGATGTAGAGGATTTGGATATTGATGATCGAGAAGGTACTGTTGGATTGGATGTAAGAAACAAAATGAGAGACCCAGATTTTTATAGGCAAAGTGGGGAAGAGGAAAAGTTTGAATGATTCTGTCTTGTTACTAGGTGGTGCAACTAGTCTCGGCCGCGGGAAAGGGAGGAAGGATGTCGTTTCAACTTTGGCCGTTTCAGGAAACAAAACGACGCGTTTCTGGTTGCCCTAGAGCCTGCTGCTGATCTTCTTCTAGAATTCAAAGCTAGCTAGCTGAGGCGTGGTTTCCTAATCTGTAAGCGCGGTGGTTTCTACGCAGAGATTTTGTCACTTGTGACCATGTCTCTTCTAGGGTTAACACTTATAACTATGTTCTTCTTTTGGCCATTACTACTTATCTTCTTTGACCAGAACAGATCATAACATATCACATCATCATGCCTACTACGACTGAAAAATATGGTTGATAATTACAATACGAATACGACATGAAACTAAATAAGTTTATAGTTACCCAACATGTATTTGCAGCATGCCCACACGATTGTCCAAATAACAGAACTGATCCTGATTGCTGCGACTGTGATGTTGGCGTGATACCGCCCGTTTGCACCAGGTGTTGCAAGTTCATCTGACGACAATTCATCGATGGACTCATTGGGACATTGACCTCTGCAATGAATAAACGAACGAGCACAGTACTTATAGACGTTATATATTTCGTACGAAAATTCGTAATAAGTTCCTATGGGTGAATTCTTTCCCATGCATTGTCCGATCTTCATATGCATAGGTCTTCCGAATATAAAGTTTCTTTTGCGGTTTTACCCAAGTAGTCTCACTTGTCATCCCACAACAAAACAACTGCCCGTCAAAAGGAGTAACGGTATAAGTGAAAGTTAAATTACGGTGTTGTAACTTTACCCCGAAAGAGTAACAATAAAAGTGAAAATTAATATATGGTGTAAGAAACTCAAATGTTACAACTTCACATGGCAAATGAGAGACTTGTTGGGTTTGTCGAAGTTGCCAAGATGGTGGTCGGGTGCAGTTGGTGCCTTGGTGGTAGGTTGCTAGGGGTACGGTAGGAATGTTCATGGGCCTGGCATAGTTTTCTCCCAATCTTGAATGGGTCTTGGGCCTGGATTCCAGGAATTTAGCCCAATTAGGGCATATATGTTTTCACTTTTCAGCTTTCTATTATTTTGTTTTCTTAGAGTTTCATATTATTGATTGCTTTCAATAAGAAGATACAGGCGTTGTCCCGGTATGGGCACCTTAATTGCATGCTTTGATTGCCCTAGGTAAGTTGAGAGTTTCTTACTTTGTCAAATAATTACAACCATCTAGTGACAAGATGAAACAGAATGTCGTCATATATGATTCCGTGCGGCAACATAGTAAGAAACCTACACTGTTAGTTATGATGTTTATTCTTTCCGTTATGTAACCACTTTGTCAAATAGAGTAGCCCATGAAACACTCGTTGCTAACTAGTGCATGTTAGAATACGTTACGTATTGTAATTTGGGGTTGAGGCTCTACGTCCCCCTATTTGTATTCTATGGTTTCATCAATCAAGGCTTAAAGCCAACCGCACCGGTCTTCGGAAAAAAAAAAAAAAGGTGAGAAACTATGCCATTAGATCAAAAGATGCTGAATAATTGCAGTATTATTTGATAATAAAAACTACAACATGAGAGTAGTTTCGAAACCCAACTTCACAAAAGAAGCGGCAGGAATTTGATAATTGGAGCTGACAAATAAGCTAGGCACTTTGTTATTGGGTAATTGAAGGGTCATTGCAACAGCAGCTAGCTAGGATTAATTCAAGGAATCTACGCAACAAAAATTGCAGACACCCTTGGTCGCATCACAATGGCAGCAACGACGCCCGTCGTCACATCTCTCCGGGCAAGCTGATCCATTTTTCAAAATCCATATACAAGAACATACCAGTGCAAGATCAATTAGCAACTGCAAATTTACAACGAAAGAACAGTGGAAATATAAATCCATCATAGAGTTAAAGAGTGTGCATACCATTAAGCAGACTGCCGGGGCTCAGAGCAGCTTGCGAGATCGAGAGCATCCTGATACTGCTGGCTTCTACTGATTTCATTTGGCCCATGTTAGCCACCAGAAAGATAGAAAACAAGGCGAGCATAATTGCCAATGAAGACTTCATCATCATCTTGTTGAGTCTTTCAGATAAATATAAGAATAAGATACTAGAGCTTTAGACTAATTTGCACAGTGCTATGCCAGAAAGCATTTCTCTCCTCTATTTATAGCACCTTGAAATTTAATGACAATTATCACATTTGAACAGAAAAAGAAAGTTTTTACAAAGGAAATGCTGTATCGTGCGTTCAAATAAAAAGGGGTGTCAGTTTCATTTCATCTTGAATTTTGTACATGTATCATTTTAATCTTTCCCTATTCCAGCTAACAGCATCGACCTGTAGTTTGATTCTGATATCTCTCGCAATGAATTTGATCAAATTGCCATAAAATCCGTCCCATCAAATTGTTCATTGCATGAGTAATTTGTTTTTCACATATTTCTTTCCAAATGAATACTGATCAAGATTTTTTTTCCTTTTTTTTCTTTTTTCAATTAAGGAGTATAAATACTGATGTTTGTTTAGAGGTTAGTCAACACAAGACATTCTGGACACGACCAATCAGAAGTATGTGTAATCCCTATCATTTTTCCTACGACGCTCTAGTTGATATTTGTACCACATTTACGTGTTTAGGAAAATTAGACTAGTGATGAAGTATAAAGTGTAGAGAAAGAGAGATAGCAAGAGAATCATCATCTTATTCATTGATAGGAGCCCTTTATATAAAGAATTACACAATACCAATATGGTAAGGATATGAATACATAGATCTAGTTAAACTACATATCCTATTGGCATAAGGCCAAGGCACACATAAAGAATATCTAGAAAGATACAGAATATCCTAGAACACTCCCCCTTGTGCCGCGCGCTGATATGCCGATGATGCTGATCTGTTGCCTCGTCAAAAACCTCGTCAAGTCACAAAAACCATGTGGGAGAAAAACTGAACCTTGATCGTAGGAGAAAAAGAGCACAACGCACCCTTCACATTTGATAGTGACATGTATGTATGTGCTAGACTCCCCCTGAAGTTCGCACCTCCCCTGATCTTTACATCAATCATATGGCTCTTCCTGATTCTTACTAATCACAGAAATTTCAACAACTTAGCATGTCAATGCTCTTTAACATGTCTTCAAATGTGGCATTAGGCAATGATTAACTAAATCATGTCGTATTGTCCTCAAATGATCTTTTACACTTAGATCTTGAGGAGAAAGCCGCTTGTAAACTCAAAACATAAGTTTGTGCAGGAAATTAGATTTCCGCGCAACATGACCTTCAGTTACTAGAACAGTCGTAACTTCTTCTAGGAAATACATATGAACGAACCGTAAATGGTTTTGGAAACTAGACTCATTTAGCTTTCCAACTGTATATTACACACGTTCTAGTTCGTCAGGAGCTATTCACAAAGTCCAGTCGAAGTTGACTGTTCTGCCAAAACCAGATTCTCGGACAGATTCGTCCTACTTTACAAAAATGGCCATAACTCTCTCAGTATGATAGATATAATAAAATGGTTGGTGTCCCTGGAAAGTAGACACATAGACCTTTCCAATGGTACCAATTTCACCATTTTCCAATGAGCGAGATTTCCTATAGGTCCCATGGAAGTTGACCTACGAAACTTGGCAGATTCTGATTTCGCTATTGATGTGTCTTTCTTATGTAGGGATAGAATAAGTCTCAACCTTTCATACCATTAAGTATTGAAAAAGGAGTTACTGCCATTACCTTGGCATTGCGTGGGTTCATAGCTACACTTAGCTTTACAACTTTTCGTTGCGAATGAGATGTCAAGTCTTTCGTATTGTGTTGAATACATTGATGCGTCTTATTGTACTTAGATGGGAACTCCATCTCTTAACACATATTTTTCATCTTGCTTTAGACAAAATAAAAGATCTCTCTTTAGAGCAAAGACCTTGACTAATCATGGGAATATATGTAGGCTTCACTAGTTATAGAGCGCCTAAGCCGATTGATGGAAAATTATCATCAATACAGTCATCGAGTGCCTTATCGAGACTGTGTCTTCCCAAGATCTTTTTCTTCGGATGTTGATACATATTGGCATCTCTTGAGCCATCAAGAGTCCATGTAAATTCGGAATGAACACGCAAAGGCATAATTCACCATATCCCTTCCAAATCAAGTAGAGTCCATGTGCGTTTCAATACATTTAGCAAACGCGTGCTCCTGTGGTTTGGAGCCACTTGATTCAGATGAATGAAGTCCGTTTAAGACCTTCATGTATATCTCTGATCCCATAGAGATGTTATTATGACCACATTCATAGGCTGCATGTTCAGTTATTCGGAAACTACCAAACTGACAAAGTAGTGGAGTTCAATGACATCCATTACGAGAGCATATCTCATCGTAGTCGATCTCAGTGCGTGTTAGTGAGAGACTTTGCGTCATAAGGTGAGTCTAAGCTCTTGTTCTCACTACGCTATCTAACAAAGGCATAGTTGATAGGGTTTAGCTTGCGGTGTCGGCATCACCTGCCCAAGGACCTATCTCTTTGTTAATGCTGGATCACATCTTTCTATTAGGCCAATCAACTAAGTTGATATCCATCAACGAAGGGTGGTTCGATAGTAGACTCATTATCCCACGTCCTCATGTACACTAGTGTAATACTTGTAGAGATCTCTATATGGATTGGATTTGACGTTGAGGCATCCCCCAACGATAATCACAATTCAGACTTCATGAGACGGATTTGAGTATCACTAATCAATGGATTAGGTTGTGTCAAGCTCGCTTTCTTCCTAGTGCGAGAAAGTATCGAACCTAAGGGCCTCCCTCCTTTTGGGGAGCCACACGGCCTTGCGACACCAATTTTGCCACTATATGGCGTCACTATATCACCATCCATGGTGATGGCGTCAAGACCAACACATTTTGGTCGCACCATATCCTTTTGTAGGACATCAATCCTTGTAGACATATTTGCAGCATGTGATCTCATCACTTTAACACTTTAAGCATTTGGGATCAAGATGAGACTTAGTAGGGACAAACTACGACAATTCACGTCATTCCACTTGAACACTTGTGTTCTTATCTCCCCCTAACGGCGGGAATATTGTCTCATCAAAGTGACCATCCGCAATTTAGCGGTGAATGAGATTGCCTGACAAGGTTTCTACATATGCGGATTTATAAGTAGAGGTTCACATCCAACCTAAATACTTATTCATCTCAAATGACCCATCATTGTACGTAGTGGCAATGCGATTTGGCACATAGAAATAACATCTAGTTGAGCTCAAGGATTGGAGATCCATTTCAATCTTGTTTGAGCTCAAGGATTGCAATCTTGGTACACAGTCACGAGCTGTAGTACAAAAATATTCAATGATGGTGGGTCGTAGATGAATAGTAAATAGTAAAGTTGCATGCAAATATTGCATAGCCCCAAGACGCAATAGAAAAATTGGTGCGCATCAATAATATTCAAGCGACAAGCTAAAGTTGCTTAGTCGTAGTCTCGGTGAGACCGTATTGCGTGTGAACACACTTCAACTTACATCTCGATAAACTTCTTTAAAGAATGGGTAGTGAGCTCGTAGAAGTATAAGCACCATAAACAGTAGATAATAGTGTAACACGTGACGAGTGTGCTAACACTTCAACCAACACCATAAAGCAGAAAAGGTGTCCGCAAGTTGGTTGTATCTATCTACATAGTTTGATGTAAGAATAGAATGTTCACTTTTGTGTCATTTAGCGTAGGAGGGTCTCACTCCTAATTTAGCTAAAGAATAGGCTTTCAAAACGAGGAATGAGCATTGCAAGGGGTCAATGTGACATCGAGGGAAGGCCGGTGCATCTCAATTGCTTGAGGAATTGACCGGACGACCTCCAAGAAGTTGGAGTCG
>NW_004443448.1:401640-426203 GCF_000184155.1 Fragaria vesca subsp. vesca
TTCTCACAATGTGTTTTCAAATGAAAACTATTAGCAGAAATGTCTTTAAAGCTCAATATGGTTCGATTGCCTCTCAATGCATAGAGGGTATCTGTGACATTGATCATGGTGCCATGAGGCATCAAGATTTAAGCTAAACCGCGTCCTTGAATAACCGGTATGATTCAATCATTGTAGTCACAGAAGATTTACAAAGGCACAAAATCGAAAGATAGTTGCCGGTTCCTTAGAATGTTGTGGATAGTTCCACTATCTACGAAGCACTCAATGTCTCGATGAGACATATCTACAAGAAGGAGTAGATAGGCTAGTTAATAGTTCCACTTGAACCATTTAGAAGGATTGAAAGAAGTTACGAAAAGCTGCAATCCCGAGAGTGCATAAAAATTTCCGCGCAGAATGATCTTTGCGCACTAAAACAGCCATAACTTCCTCGTTAAAATAGATATGAAGAACCGCGAAAAGTTCTAAAAACTAGACTCATAGAGCTTTCCAATGATATAAACTCACTGTCTAGTTCGTCCGGAGATGTTCACAAAGCTCAAACGAAGTTGACTGTTCAGAAGGGACAGATTGCTGTTTTTCGCAGAATTGGCATGTGCGAAGCTGTGAAGCTTGCAAGTGGCGTGTAGGCTTTTGCCTTAGCCACAAGTGACGTGTGTATGATCAAAACCAAGTCCTTTCAGTCATTCTAAGGTCGTAAACTCCATGACTAGTTAGCAAAAGCTTCCTGACATGAACATAAACTAACTCAGAGGACCTAGAGGATTAGATCATGATGATAATTTTCCTGTTTTTGATAAGTCTTCAACGTCTTTTGCAAGACGGCAATTGGTTTAATAGCGTAGGGGGATCCAAAATCAAAAGCTTTCAGTAACTCCAAGTCAATATGACCAGGCATGTCCGTGGAGGGTCGGTAGTACGAGGCACACTTGAAACCACTATCTCCTTAATTTCGGACAATTCTAAGACATCACACTGAGCTTGGATGAGCCTAGTTGAATAATTGATGATGGAAAATCTGCTATAGGGTAGAAGACTTAACTTAACCGGAAACACGTGGGCGATCCTCATTGAGATGCGGTGCCATGAGTCACCTTCAAAGGAAGGGACCAAAATCGGCACAATATGCCATGTTTCTAAGGACGATGTAAGAATGTACATTTTTTTTGAAATCAATACGAACCATAAGAGGAGAATAGTTTCATAACTTGGAAAAATTCTCAAGGCATTCATTATTGCTAATGTGAGTATATATCGAGGTCTCAAATAAACAAAGGACATCGATACGATGTCTTATTACATATAGCTTGGAAAGAAAATCAATGTCTAGCCAATGACATCAAAGTCAGGGGTAGCTAAAGCTGTTGATTTTTCGTACTTTTTGTATGCATTTATAATTTGAAGGAGCTTGACAATCTTGAACCAGTGATCCGAAGATCCACAACGGTTGCATTGTCATGAGCTGACGTGAGTAGTTTTGACAAAATGGTGTCTAGACCGGGAGTGTCACTATTAGAGCCGGCGACACCTCCCCCTCTTTTCTAGACATCGGCACGACGTTTTCTGCTATTGTCGTGACCCATATTGTTGTCCCCACATTAGGGGATAATCCCAAATAGGTTTATTGCATTAGCGTATGTACAATTCTCGTTTATATGATCAAAATCAAGTCTCGTTGGTAATTCCAAACCAACTTGGAGGACTTAGAGAACTTGATGATAATCGAATCCGCTAAAGATTATGGATCATGATGCCACAAAAGATCATCGACAATATGTAGTTAATTAAGGTGGTAAGCAATCCACTTGACTAATAACTCAACAAGTAGAGTTATATGAATGTTTCGAGAAACGCTCCATGAGTGCATTCCATAGTACTTTATGGTCATTACTTTTTGCACAGATTGCCATTGAAGGCTTTTGTCAATGTGGCGCATCAAACACTTTGAGCGCATGAGATGTGAAATCTCGGCATCTAGGCTTGTTAGCCTGGGGGTCAAAATATGTGGTTTAATCCTTTCCAGTGAAAGGTTCCACAGATACCAAGCGAAGATTCGCCTTAGGTATCGAGTACGTCAAAACTCAATGAGCAAAATATTACATTGCTCTTGCATACAAAACCAAGCTGTTATGAGACTCGATAGAGGTCACAAACAATGCTTTTAATGGTTTGTCCTTCGGATTGATCATACATAATCCGGAAAAGCCGCGAATTGATCAAACACAATTCAGAAAAGGCCTCGGATTGATCAAACACAATCCGGAGAAAGGTCAGGGTTGATCATACACAACCCGGACAAGGAAGCAAGAGTGATCAAACACACTCTTGACCCGCGAATAAAATTTCGGGATTTTTGGTACCTGCACACACAAAGTCCCAAGCATAGAATGGAGATGGAGAAGGGAGGAAATGATTTTATCCTCCCCGAGTTATTGAACTTGAAAAAGTTTAAGGTTTCAAAACATACCTTTCTGGTTTCTTTGGAAGACGAGCAATCTTAAAATCTTTGGTTTCTAGAGGCTGCCGAGAGGAGAAACAACTTTTTGCCTACTTATACTTCGAATTTGGGGCTGAAAATTTGACAGGAGGAGCAGCTCTGGATGGGGAAGCTGTTGTCAAAATTTCAGGTTGATCGGAGCAAGGGAAGGTGGCGAACCGGTGGTCCGTAACGGCGGCGGTCTGGAATCTTCCGGCGGCCGGTTCGGAGACTTTCCGGCAGGTTCTCAGGGTGAGGCCGGCGGCGTTGGATCCGGGACGGAGAGAGCTTTCTGGGGATATAAAATTTCGGCAGAGGGCAGTCGGAATTTTGGTCAGAAATCGGGAAAAACAAGGCTATCCGATTTTAGGGTTTGGAAAACAAATGGTGAGCTATTGGCTCTAGGGTTAGAACAAAGTACATGATAACGTGATGAAGTATAAAGTGTAGAGAAAGAGAGATAGCAAGAGAATCATCATCTTATTCATTGATAGGAGCCTTTTATATAGGGAATTACACAATACCAATATGGTAAGGATATGAATACATAGATTTAGTTAAACTACATATCATATTGGCATAAGGCCAAGGCACACATAAAGAATATCTAGAAAAATACAGAATATCCTAGAACAACTAGATGAATATTACGTATCTTAGGTCACGATTATTCTTACGTAGTGTACGCTTGTCCGGTGAGTGACCCTTTGGACCTTAACGAGTTTAGTTATGACTTACATAGGTTATCCAGTGTCACAGTATTTTTTATGTAGGTTCTATTGACCCTGTCTTGTTTCACCAATATTTAATAAAAGAATTAAATTCAGTTTACCTCATGAGGTTTGGGAGTAACTTCATGTTAATCCCTATACTTTCAATTTCATCAGTTTACCCCTCAAACTTTTGAATTTTCCTCAAGCGTGACCAATGTCTTATATTCTGTCTAAATCAGACGATAATTGCTGATAATTTTAACCTTAATTGTAAGGCCCATATCTAGAATTTGGGCAAATCGGATCTTATCTGTCCAAATCGGACCTTAACTGCTGATAATTAACGGTCAATTCAAACGGAATATGAGAATTTGGGCACGGCAGACAGAAATTGAAGAGTTCAAGAGGTAAACTGATGAAAATAAAAATGTAGGGACTAACATGAAGTCACCCTCAAACCATAAAAGGGTAAACTGAATTTAGTTCTTAATAAAATAAACCATGTTTGAAGAAATTAAAAACCACAAAATGATAGTACAATGGGTACATTAGAGGGCACAAGGCCTAAACGAAATGTAACCCCACTTCACAAAACAAGCTGCCAGACTTTTGATTATTGGAGCTGCGGACGACAAGCTAGGCACTTTGGCCGTTTATTGGGAAGCGCCATTGCAGCAGCAGCTAGGATTAATTCAAGGAAGCTTTGCAACACTGCGTGCAGATACCTTTGGTAAAATCACAATGGCAGCAAGGACGGCCGTCTGAACATGTGGACGGGCAAGCTGCTCCATATTATTCAAAATCCACATACAAGAACATACGAGTGCAAGATCAATTAGCAACTGTATATATATATGACAACTAAAGTTAAGAACAGTGGAAGTATAGATCCATCATAGAGGTAAAAAGTACATACGAAGCACAATGCCGTTCGGATCAACAGCTTCGGAGAGCATCCTGTTACTGCTGGCTTCTGCTAATTTCATTTGGCCCATGTTAGCCACCAGAATGATGGAAAACAAGGCGAGCATAATTGCCAATGAAGACTTCATCATCTTGTTCATTCTTTTCAGCTAACTATACGAATAAGATACTAGAGCTTAAGTGCACATTGCTTTGCAAGAAAGCATTTCTCCCTATTTATAGCACCTTGAGATCTAGTGACAATTATCACATTTGAACAGAAAAGGCAAGTTTTTGCAAAAGAAATGACAGCTTTTGCATTCAAATTAACAGGGGCCGGGTGACAAGTGCATTTCATCTGGAATTTTGTACATGTATCATTTTAATCTTTCCCTATTCTAGCTTACAGTATCGACCTCTAGTTTGAATCTGATATCTGTCGCGATGAATCTGATCTGTATTGCCATAAAATCCCTCCCACCAAGTTGTTCATTGCATGAGAAACCATTGGCACAACAAGGCTAGAAGATGCAATGGTTGCATAACCATACACAAAGCCAACCAAACTTGCCCTGTAACCACAAATTAAATGATCACTTGGCCAAAATATTGAACCATTGAACCTGTCACATATCTTTTAGTTTTTTCTTATTTGAGAATGAAATTTCATAACATTAAGTAGTAACAGATGTTATATATAATGGAGAAAAAAATATATATTCAAAAAAGGTTAAAGCCATTGCAGTTAATGGTTTAACTTGAGAAGATAAGTACCAGACTGCGAAGGAATACTTTCGGCCACTGCCAAGGTGTAGAGCACCAAAGACAAGGGCAACCACCAAGGCACTACTCAAATTGGATCCAAAAAGAGGTTGCAGTGCACCACGGAAAAGAAGTTCCTGTCCAGACAATGCACAATGAATTAGTATAGGTAGTTGAACATGGAAGAAAACTACCAAGAAGAGAAATCTGCCCACCTCGCTGAACCCAGGCAAAAATGAAACGATTATGAAATCCAAAGGTTGAAGTGAAGTAAGTACCTAAGATTACAAAATTAGACTATGTCAGAGATGCAGCAGCAGTCATGGATCTTGTTTGAATTTTGAAAACCAGCAGATCTAACTATATGATATCAATTTTACCAATTAGTTAGGATGCTTTTGTTTTTCAAGTATCTACCTTCAACACAGTGTTAAGAAATTTATAGCTAGTAGTTGACTAGAGACAGTTCTGGGAACAGAAAGTAGAATAGAAGATACCTGTTGATTGGCTGCTTTGCTAGACTCTGCGAATTCTGGCCATGTCTTCAGTAATAGGTATCGTGATGATGATATCAAAATAACCAATCCCGCAATCAACTGAAGATGCCATGTCTCAAACTCAACTGTACAGAAGGCAGGCAAAAAGTTACTCTTTATACTAATGATCACAGAAGTGAATACCAAAAACAGCCTTATTTCCAGTACACATTTGCATTTTTTCTTTGGTAATCTGTTTCATAATAGCTTTCTTGGCTGTCTCTCAGCCAAAGATGCAAGGCTCCTCATGAAGAAGAACAAAATAAAGTTTGAATGAATTGACATTTTTGCACAGAGAATTGAAGAGTTTGTGAAGAGTGCATACATGATACTTCCAATGAGCAGTCAATGACTGGTAATCCTTCGATTGATGCAACATGAGATGCCTGCAAGTAAACATATAAGAACAAAATGTAAAATGCAGAATAGCTAAACAAGTTAAGCAAACCTCATTTAGAAAGAGACAGGAATCTTGTCTTAACTAAAAGATATATACATTTCATCTGTAGTTCAATTTGTAATGAAAAATCTTTGGTGTGATCATGAATAGTTGCTAGTCAGTGAAAATCTACCCAGCCTCACCATACAAAGTAGGAAAGTTAGTCTCATAGCAAGAAAACGAAGGTTTCAAGGAGGTACTATAATCATACATCAACAAATACAGACTATTATAGAAGGCAAGCTTAAGATTCCATAACAACATTAATTCAGAAATGAAAAGCCGGCATATAATCGACTGATCATACTTCATTGATCATTCCTAGAAGTAGAAAATCCAACCTGTCGTATTAGTATACCCAAAGCAGCTATCAACCCGGAAGTAACAGTGCAAGCCTGAAGCACAGCACCTCTGGAAGGGATATTAACTCCTTTCTCTGCAGCTGAATCATCAGAAAGCTCCACCTTGTCAACATTTTGAACATTTTCAGAACTAGCAGTAGTCTTATCAGCTACCCTTTCGCTTGCTAGCCTCTCCCTTCTCAACTTCTTCACAGAATTCCGACTTGCAAAAGCTCTTGGCCTGAATGCAACTCCCTGCCAATACAGGAAACTGACATTTCCATTATACATGAAAAAGCAAGTACATTAAGATTACAGACCAAACAGTGCAAGAATCTCACACTGCATGATTTGGCTGGTAAACACCTTTGCACATCATAGAAGCCAATACACTTCCCACCTGATCACATATTCCAAGTTTTGTATAATCAAAGCAACCAAAACCATAACAGTTGACCAGTATCTTAAAAACCAAGAGTGGCCCAGAAAAGAGAGATGTAACTCAGACTTACAAGTGAAGATAGAGCTCCCCCAGGTCAATGAAGTAGCAGAGGCATTGTTTAACATAAGCGAACACATTTACTTAATGGGTGCTCTATGATGCCTGCTGAAACCCAGTTAACATAACCGGAGAGAACTCAGGGGCACAGATGATGATGATGATATCATAGGTTCTTGTTGAAAGGGTAGTTTCGGAATTTACGATATTAGCAGAAACGTGAGGCCATTAACGTTTTTCATTTTTAAAGGTTTTTCTTCAGTATGCTCTTCATATATATATTTTCTGTGCTGACGTCAGCTGCGAATATTTTTTTTATTTTCTATGCTGACGTCGGCTCTGTTCACTAAGCACCGTTCCAGTAAACAGTGCTGCGAAGACTTTTTTTATTTTATTTTATTTTTTATTTTTAATTTAGCTGTGTCTATAGTTCTCTCTTGTTCTTTCACAAACTCTTTAGATCCTTCATCAGACAAAAAAAAAAAAATTAATCTAGATCTTTCTCGCTCTTTATCTCTCTATTTATCTCCCTTAAGACTTGCTCTCCTCATACTATAACTGGATTCGATCTCTCTCCTTGCTGGGATTGATATCTCTGCTCTGTCGAACTCTTATTCTCCATCAAACTCTTACGAAGGCAAGTTGAGTCGAAGGCCCATAACAAAAGATTTGGCTTGCAAATTCTTATCTGAACGGATTTGACTTAATTTTGCGATCTTGAATTTTGATTCTTGCTTGGTTGCGTGGGTTCTCAGATCGGATAGACGCATTACTTAAATTTGTTAAATCTGACAAAGCTTCTGGAAGAAGAGTGCATCTTCAAGCTTCTGGAAAAATAGTGCATCTGAATGCTCTCTAATAATTTGTGAACTATTCTGGGTTTGGGTAAGAGCCCTTTCTCTTTGCTGCCTCTGATTTACTTTGGCTATGATTTCTCACTTCTCCATTGTTAGGGTTCTGAAATTTGCTGGGTTTAGTTGGGTTTGCTGAACCTGAAGCTTTCAGCAGACCATCACAACGTATCACTTCTCAATTTGAATGTTGATATCAGTGCTTTTATACACTTGGTATATCCTACATGAATTGAATTAGAAGCATGATTTTGTTTTCCTTCTTATTGTTTTTTTTAATCAATGGTATTCTATTGTTTCTCTCTTGGTCCTCAGATACTCTTGTTTATTTACACTTTCTTTTGTTTCTCTTTGAATGTGTTTGTGTGTATTTGTAACACGCTAGCTTTTCTTTAGTGTTATGAATGAATTTCTGAGGAAATATATTCTCCTAAATCCTAATAGGAAGTTAGTGTTTAAAATGATAAAGAAATATGATATTTTTTAAGGTAACCGATATGAGATTTATCATGGTCTATTGATACTGTTCATGTTAGGTTGAGTTTGTCTAAAAATGGTTGAATGTAATCTTACATCTTTTATTTTCATTGTTAGTTTTTTTTTTTTGGTATTTTGATTGTGTATTTTGTTATGTAGGAATTTGCGGGACATCAATATCTATATAAGGATAAAGTTAATGTCTTCTTGAATTAGCTTTTGACTCTCTCATTGAAGGTAAAGTTGACAAATTTCAGTACCCTTTTTGAGGTTTTTGTTAAATTCTGTTTTGAATTTTGTGGTTTGGTGTATAAGTTTGGGTATTCATATGCGATTCTATGAAAGTTTGACAGCACATTGCAAATTCATGTGAGTTCATTTAAGTTTGTTTGAATGTTTTGTTTGGTCATGACCTCTCATTAGGCTTCCATATTAGGTGCTCTAGCTTTGGGCTGATGTTTTGATTTAGGGTCTCCTGAAACTTGCATAGTCGATCTCATTGTTCTCTCTCACTCTCTTGAAACTTCCATAAACTCTGCATAGATATCTCTGTTTGTCCACAAAACTTGATAACAATCACATCTATATTAGTACTTATTCACATCTATTTATTAGTGTCGTTTTTTGTAATCTAGATGTTAATAATTATTCAATTTGATGTGACAGAGAAATCAGCAAACCAATATCATCCTCAACAAGCAAGAACCAAAACCAGAAGTAGAAGATTAACTAAATGTGAACCCCACTGTGTGTATATACAACTTGTGTTCAACTTATCTAAGTTGTGAACATGTAAAGCTATGACTGCATTTTTGGCTAACAACAAAGCATTTTGTATAATTAAAACTGATGTTAACTTTTTTATCATGCTCCACACTATGCTCTCTGTTTTCTACTGTTAATAATTAGAGCCTTATTATTTTGAACTATTATTTTGAACTGAATGACTCTAGCTTCATTATAATATATGTTTTTTTGCTAATAAATGCTATTTTCTGATTTTCATTTTATCTCTAATTTTTCAAGTATATAAACAGACAAAACACCACGGCAAAACGCAGACAGCTATTCTAGTGTAATACATTTTTCATGCCAGAGAAGTACAATCCTTCATGATAATAATTCACAGTTAAACTGGAATCTGAAGAAGAGATGTCAAAACTTGACAGAGCTATCTTTTCACTTTCACTAGCTACAAATATTTCACATTGATCTGTCGCCTACCGAACTACGATTGAACATGAAGAAGTAACAAATGTGTAACATTTTCCACGGGCATGGAGCCTTTTGGTTTTGATTCTCTGCAACCTAAAAATGTGATCGGAGAGTAGTAATTTGGGGAAGGGGCATATATGCAAGGTGGCAAAAAAGAATGGGAGGAAGAAAAAAAATTACAAAATGTCATCTATCTATGATACAAATTCGCTTGCAGGCCCAAAATGAAGTCGAGTGGGTAATCTATCAGAGGCTTCTTTACAGAATGATGACTCCCAGTAGCCACAGATGCAAGACAAGCCAGTAGGCAATGACGCCTAGCCTAGCCCTTGGGCGACTCATCAAACTTCGACCACCAGATACCCTGCATAGAAATCATAAGCAACTTAGGATTCAGGTATTAGTAAACATGCACCCTAATTCAACTTTATGTTGTAAATAAGACCATGACCCAATTGACAATCCACTACCCCCAGCCAAACGCATTTCCATTAGAAGGCTGGCGGACAATATTGATCAAATACAACCAAGTGTAACTGTTGCCTACTATAGACTTTTCCTCTAATATGGTTTCTAGCACTAATTTTATGAGGAAAAGAAAAAGATGATGACTAGCATGGTGTGATATTTTCCACCCCCACCCTCTTGTTTATAATACAGGTTTAGGACTTTACCAAATTCCATCAATTCGATCTGCAATCAACTTTCCTTGTCTTGGAATGATACCAGATGCATTGAGAGACTTGAATACATGGCCTGGAAAATAAAACCAAAAAGAAAAACAAAAAGGAAAGGGATAAGTAAGCAGACTTCAAAGCTACTAGAAATTTGAAAAGGCAGAGGACAAATCCTAGAGTTCAAAGTTCAAACCTTTGTCCTCGTCAGTTTCTTCAGTGCTGATTAAACGAGTAGATTCAGGATCAATATCTATTGCAAGATGGTCAGCAGAACCCTTCCGCATCATGCGCACATGAGCTGCTGATGGAACAGGGGATATCGTTTTGCTTCCACGTGATCCCTAAATAGTAATTGAAATACAAGCAACTTCAGTCCTAACAGATCTCCAACAAAGAATCACTCCCGACATTACAAAGACGTTGAAACAAAGCAACTAATGCAGTTCATCAAGTAAAAACAAATCAATACAACTATGCAGAAAGAAGGAAACTATAATAGAATCTTATAAATAATAACTTACCACATCTTCAATTTCAGATATCTCTGAACTAGTAGGCAAGGAAGGTGCTTCAAAGATGCTCCTTTCCTGGACAATCTCTGTTTGAGCAACCCTTCCTTGAGCTGAAACTTCAAGTAAATTAACCTTGCTTGATAGTTCATCCACAACCTTTTGGCTCTCGACCAACATAGTGCCAAGTTCCTGAGCTTTTGATTTTGAATTTTTAGATTCCAATAGCAAAGCCATAACCTGCTTCTCTAACACTGACACAAGTCCTTTCACACCAGCAGGCTTCTCATCTTTAACTAAATCATTACCTCCCAACATATCTGTAATTTTTTCCAAAGCATATATCAGCACAGACAGTTCATTTTTCATCTTCTCAGTATCTTGTTCATATCTGACATAGCTTTCCAGTTCCTCCTTTAGATGCTTTATTTCAAGAAATTGTGTCCGGAGAGTTGACTGTAGCTCTTCTTTTTCGCAAGACAGTGAGCTTATCTGATGTTGAAAGTGACTAATGTTATCAATAACGTGAAAGAGCTTCTTCACATGAATTGAATTATGGGTTCCTAAGTCTCCTACTTCTGGCTCTGGTATAGGGATTTCAATCCGTTCAATTTTGTCAAAGAGAATTTTGACTTCTGATGCTGATAAGAGGGAGTCTTCATTCCCTGAAAGGAAAAATGTGAGAGAATATTAGAACACCCCAAGTAGATATGTTCATAACAGCAAAAGAAAAGGAAGGAAAGATGTATTCACCTTGTTCTTTCATTGACAACGGATTGTGCACTGATGAAAGTTCTGCCTCCCTTTCCTTCAATCTATCCACTTTCCCTTGATAACCCTCTAGTTTAAGTGTCAGATCAGTGCAAGAACTTTCTAACGCTTCTATATCCACCTCCAACTTGGAAATCCTATTTTGTCTTAGATCCCTTTCTTCAATGGCCTTTTCAGAAGTAGTTCTAGCTTCTTCCAGTTTATTCTGCAAATCTTCAATTGTGGACGCCGCCACTTTACTTGTGATCTCAAACTGTCTCATCAAAGTCTGAACATTTCTGCAAGCAACTGACAACATTCCTGCTGTTTTACCATGTTTGCTGCCATCAATACCTTGCTCAAGTGTATCAGTGGTCTCCCCAACAATTGCTCCTGTTTCTTGGGGCAAAATATGTCTCAATTCCTCGAGTTCCGGAACAGATCTGAGTTCAAGTAACTTGTTCTTAACTTCAAACTGCAGTTCTCTGGTGGCATCAGTACAAGCAGAGACAAGAGACTTAAGATCATTTTCTAAAATGGCTATGGTATTCTCCTGTTCTTGTTTATGTAATTCCAGATTATTTGCTTTTTGTTTATAAGACTCCATGTGCTCAAACATAGCTGCTACTTCATCACTTCTTGCCTGTAAATTTCTTAATAGAGTTTCAATGAACTCATCTATAAAAGAAGAGAAGCCTTCAAAATTTTGTGACAGAACCATGTCTCGCAGCTGCAACCTTTCCACGGTCGTCTTCAAATATGACGGTATATTGTCACCATCTGCACCATTGACCTCAGCACTGTCCTTCTCTACACTTACAATATTGACAAGACCATCTGAAAAAGATTTGGTCACATATGAATCTTCCTGAAATAAATCATGAAAGGAGCTAATTAGACCTAAGCACTATTAAAATAGGAGGAGAGAGATATCTAGAACCTGTAAGTTCTCACAAATAATAAGTGTAATCATCACAAAGATTTTGAGTCATCAGGAACCTTTTTAGGAAAACAAATAAAAACTAATATGCAATCTGAGGACCATGTTAGCTGTAAAGTATTAACCTTGAGATATACTAGCAAACATATCCTTCCTGGGAAGAAGTATGAAATTGGCAAACATAATGATTGAAATAAGTAAGCTCCAAAAGAAGATAGATGTTGATCCCCTGGCATAGCAAGCAAAAAAGTAAAGAGCAAGTGAGCACTATAGACGAAAACCTGGTGCATACCTCCAGTACTTGGTGCCTTTGCAGCTCTAAACCCCCCGAAACACAAAGGTCCCTAATATTTTTAAGAATGAGGTCCATATCTTTTAGTCTCTCAAACTTCTTCTCAAAACATCTTTCCATCGTGGACAACATAGTCTTGTCCCTCATTAGCACTTGAAGATTATCAAGGTGACTAGTGAGCTCTAAGGACCTGTTTTCTGTGCTGCCATTAGTTCCAGACAACTCCTCAATGGATGCATTCAACTTGGAATTGAGAGTTAATATCTCCTCTTCAGCATGCTTCTTTCCAGTTTCAAGTACAGATATATCCTTCCCTGCCTTCAACAGTGCATCTTCCAGTGATTTAATGGTTGCACTGGTATCTGCGAGCTTGTTATCCTGTAACCTAGCTTCCTCTTGCAGTTTCTCTAGCTCAGCCTCTAAATTGGATCTGCCAATTTGAGCATCATTGTTTTGTTCAGTAAGAAAAGAAACGTTGGCCTGTACCTGAGAAAGTGCAACTTCAAGTGACTTTATAGTCTCATAGGCATCTGTTAGTTTACTGGTCTGTATATCAACTTCCTCTTTCAGTTTTCCTAGCTCTGTATCTGCAGCGGCTCTACTGACTAAAGCCCCCTCTTTTTCACTGACAAGAATAGATAGATTATTTTCTGCAAGTGATAATGCCTCTTCCAGCGACTTTTTAGCCACAGAAACCTCACAAAACTTGTTAGCCTGGGAAGCAGCTTCTTCTATTGCTCTCTGTAACTCTTTTTCAAGATTGGTCTTATTGACTTCCATTTCCCTCTTTTGTTCAGCAAGCTGTGACAAACTATTCTCTGCCACTGATAATTCATTTTCCAGTGATATTATTGTTGAATGGGCTTCTTCCAACTTGAATGCAAGATTGCTTGTTTCCTCTTCTACTTTCCCCAACTCTTGCTTTGCTTTTGCCTCAGCATCCTGGCATTCACTCAGGTATCCTGCAAGCCAGTTCACCTTCTGCAAAGGTTCTTCAAAAACGGAATCAACAGGAAGAACAATTGCATCAATTGCTTTAGTTACTCTTTGTAACATGTTATTGCTCTCCAGTAAGAAATGTTCAAGTTGATCCCTTTGCTCCTTCATAGAAACAAGATCAGCTTCTAACTTTGGAATGCATTCTGTATCAGCAGACAAGCTATTTATCTTGTCCCTGCATTCAGACAGTGCGGATTGTTCCTGCTGTAACTCAAGCCTTAGCTTCTCAATCTCTGCGTTCTTTTCTTCCATGCGAAGTTTCAAATTTTCCCGCTCTTGAAACATTCCCTTACCTTTCTTGACTGCCATGGATAACTTCTCCCTTATCATAGCATTCTTCTCTTCTGACCGTTCAATATCTCTCTGTAGGGACCCTTTTTCCTCTTTCAATGCCTCAACTTGTTGAGATACAATCCGTAACTCCTCTGACAGTTTATTAACCTCTGACTTCACCAGCATCTCCTCTTCTAGAATATTATGACAGAGAATCAACTCCTGGTCTCTTACGTACAAGTGGCTTTGAACTGTTTCAAATAGCTCCGCATCCAAACTTGGAGATTCAAGTGAGGCATTACTCTGTTCTTTTATCTTCTGAGCGCATCTATCAATGAGTGTGGCAATGTCTGAGGAAAGCTGAGGGACATCCTCCTTGTCAATCACAAGTCCAGAGACATCAAGTAACATTTTGACCATCTCAGTCTTCTCTGTAGACACTTGACGCTCTTTGTCAACAATCTCTTTGTACTTCAATGTTAGACTGTCTAACTCTATTTGGAGATTTTCCTTTGCCTGCATTTCAGCTGAAAGCGAAGCATTTAACTGTTCAAATGAAGTACTGCTCTGTTCTTTTATCTTCCCAATACATGTGTTAATGAAGGTGCCAATGTCTGAGGAAAGCTGAGAGACATCCTCCTCGTCAATCACAAGTCCAGAGACATCAAGTAACATTTTGACCATCTCAGTCTTCTCTGTAGACACTTGACTCTCTTTGTCAACAATCTCTTTGTACTTCAATGCTAGACTGTCCAACTCTATTTGGAGATTTTCCTTTGCCTGCATTTCAGCTGAAAGCGAAGCATTTAACTGTTCAAATGAAGTACTGCTCTGTTCTTTTATCTTCCCAATACATGTGTTAATGAAGGAGCCAATGTCTGAGGAAAGCTGAGCGACATCCTCATTGTCCATCACAATTCCAGAGACATCAAGTAACATTTTGACCATGTCAGCATTCTCTGAAGATACTCGACGCTCCTTTTCAACTATCTCTTTGTACTTTGATGTTAGACTGTCCAATTCCACTTGGAGAACCTCCTTGGCCTGCATGTCAGCTGAAAGGGAAGCAGAGCTCTGTTCTTTTATCTTCTGAGAGCATCTATCAATGAGTGTGGCAATATCTAAGGAAAGCTGAGTGACATCCTCATTGTCAATCACAAGTCCAGAGACACCAAGTAACATTTTGACCATCTCATCCTTCTCTGAAGACACTTGACGCTCTTTGTGAACAATCTCTCTGTGCTTCGATTTTAGACTGTCCAACTCTATTTGGAGATATTCCTTTGCCTGCATTTCCGCTGAAAGCGAAGCAGTTAACTGCTCAAATGAAGCACTGCTCTGTTCTTTTATCTTCTCAATACATGTGTTAATGAATGTACCAATGTCTGAGGAAAGCTGACAGAGATCCTCATTGTCCATCACGATTCCAGAGACATCAAGTAACATTTTGACCATCTCAGCATTCTCTGAAGATACTTGACGCTCCTTTTCAACTACCTCTTTGTACTTTGATGTTAGACTGTCCAACTCTGCTTGGAGAACTTCCTTTGCCTGCATGTCAGCTGAAAGTGAAGCAGAGCTCTGTTCTTTTATCTTCCCAACACATGTATCAACAAGCGTGGCAATGTCTGAGGAAAGTTGAGAGATATCCTCATTGTCGATTACAACTCCAGAGGCATCAAGTAACCTTCTGACCATCTGAGATTTTTCTAAAGACACTTGATGCTCTTTCTTGATAATCTCATTGTATTCCGATGTTATGTTGTCCAACTCTGCTTGGAGATGTTCTTTTGCCTGCGACTCTGCTGAAAGTGATTCAGTTAACTGGTCAATATTCTTATGTGCCACTTCCTTAGTTGCAGTAATTTCATCACGTAGCACAAGCACTTCCTCATTGGCCTGAGAATATGATTCCCGAAGCCAATTTATTTGAGATTCCAAACTAGAAGACAAAATAACATCTGGTAGACCACTAGCATACATAGCATCTTTCAAGGTTTGGAATTCCGTAGAAATTTCCTTGAGTTTAACACTTTCTTCCACAAGCCATCGAAGTTTCTCTACATTATCCATAGATTGAAGATCTTCGGGTAAACCAATCTGAGACAACATTTCTTCAAGTTTTTGAAGAATTAGATTGTTTTGAGAAAGTGTTTCTTGCAGTGATGCAACTGAGTTTTCACTCCTGATCAATTCCTCCTTGCATAACTCAGCAGCTTCAAGAGCACTTGACTTCTCCTGCAATTCAATCCTACATTTCTCAAGCTCGCTCATTTTTTCAGCAATGGTTTGCTTCAATGAGTCTCTTTGCTGTACCAATCCCTTGCCTTTCTGCACAGCAATAGTAAGCTTCTCTCTAGTATTACTGCACCTAGTCTTCTCCTGTTCCAGCTCTGTTTTTGTTTGTCCAAGTTCTGCATTCACCCTTTCAGCTATCGCTCTCTGATTGTCAAGTTCTTCAACCAATTTCCTATTTCCATCTTCTAGATGACTCAATCTTTCAACAAATTCCGCCTCCTTTCTTCTGAGCTCAAGTAACTCATTACGAGCAGCAGCAAAAATTCCCCCGACCTCCTGTGAACTATGATCCAACCCGGTATCAGGCAAACACTGTCTGAAATGTTCAATTTCAGAAAGCATCTGGTTGAAATTCTCAATCAACATAAAAGTGCCATTCTCAACATGTACTAGTTTCCCAGCAATAGAATCATCCACCAATTCCTGTTGACCAACTACTCCACTAAGGGAGACCAACATCCTATTTGCCAGAGCTTCAAAATACGCATCCTTCTCAAGGTGACCCTCAGATAAAAACTTCACATTGGCATTGAGACCCTCGATTTCCTGATCCTTCATATACACAACTCCGTCAAGCTCTCTCACTCTCTCCTCAATCTGAGACTGTTTCTCCAATGCCTTTTTCACAATCCCAGAACACTCCTTTATCAGCTCATTCCAAGGTGCATCCTTCCCCGCCACTGCAGCTTTTTCTCCATTCTCTCCATTTGCAGCCTCATAACCAAAATCACCCCCATTTTCACTCACCACCAAAGGCTGTTCCTCAGCGAGACCCCTGAGCTGAACCCGAAGAGCACCAACTTCCCTAACAAAAGCCTCTCTCTCTTCCTGCTCCCCAATACATACAGAAAACACCACATTCAATCACTCGGAACCACAAAACCAACTCCGAAACTCTAACAAATGACTCGAAAAGCATCGAATTTTTTTCAAGTAATGAAGAAAGTACCTACCTCAAACCGACGTGCAAAGCTTTCCTTCTCCGCAACAGTAGTATCCAGCTGAAGCCGTAAACGCTCAACCTCGTCGACCAAGATATCGTCAGGGCAATCCTCGAACATGTCCTCCTTCCCTGACCCTGCGTCCTCCAACACTTTCCCCAATTCCTAGTATTCAATTCAAAAAACCACATCTTCGATCAAGATTGAGTAACCTAATTCGATCAAAATCGAAGCTTGAAGAATTCGTTTTACCTCGGTTTTGTTCACCGGCGAAACGACGTCGTTCCAAATCGCATTTGAATCCGGCTCCGCGTCCGGAAGCTGGCCGGAATCGCTCTTCTCAGACATCTCAGCCGCTGCTCATAACCCTCGCAATTGCCGATTGAAGGAAGATGAATTGAGCGGTGGAAATTCTGTAGAGGACAAAAAGGTCTAGGCTTTATGAATTGAAGAAGCGGTGGTGCCGGTGAGGTGTAAGAGAAGGAAGGAAGGAAGGGAGGCGTGAGTGTTATGTTGTTGAGATTTGGTGTTGGATCTGTGCTGATTACAAATGGCGTTTTACTGTCTTTTGCTGCATTCTAGTATCCACATGCGTTTAGTTTCTTTACTTTTTGGTCTCTGCCTCAATAAATCCAAGTTTTATATTTCTCTCTGACTTTTCGTGCCAAAAAGTGTTTATGATTTTTTTATTTTTTTTTAGTTTGTTGATGAACCGAAGCTTGGAGCGGATCAATCTAAATTCGGGTATGTTTTAGGCGGAGCGGAGTCGCTATATCATTGTGCATTTGAACCAATTACTATAACGACGTTTGTTCTCGTTGTTAGTGAACATTAATAAAATAAAGACCAAAAAATTTAACTGCAGTACAAACAAATTTTCTCGAGAGTGTGACTTGGGGAGTCTATAGTTCTGTTGACTCTGTTATGTGCCTTTATATTCAAAAGTTATTCGTGCCTTTATATTCAAGTTATTTCAAAGTTCAAATAACTCAAGGGGAATAAAATATTTTTCTCCCTTCTCCATCCCTGTTCTATGCTTGAAATTTGGTGTGTGCAGGAAAAATCCTGGAACCAAGAGTGTTCATGGGTCCGTGTTGTGTGGTATCAACATTGGTCTTATTATTTAAGGATTGTGTAGTATCAATCCTACAAGTCCGGGTTGTGTAGTATCAATCGCGACATTATTGTGAATTGTGTAGTATCAATCTCGGCATTATTTCGGATTGTGTTGTATCAATACGTAGGACAAACCATTAAGTGATCGTTTTGTAACCTCTATCAAGTCTCATAACAACTAAGTTTTATATGCAAGAGCAATGTAACATTCTGCTCATTCAAGTTTTGACGTACTCGATGCCCAAGGCGAATTTTCCCTGTGTATATGTGAAACTTTTCATTGGAAAATATTACACCACATATTTTGACACCAAGGCTAAGAAGCCTAGATGCCGAGATTTAAAATCTCTCACACTTAAAGTGTTTGAGGCGCCACATCGATAAAATGTCTTCAACGGCAATATGTGCAAAAAGTAATGACCACGAAGTACTGTAGAATGCAACCATGGAGTGTTTCTTGAGACGTCTATATAACTCTACTTGTTGAGTTACTAGTCATATGGATTGATTACCACTTATTTGACTACATATCGTCGATAATATTTTGTGGCATCTTGATTCATACTCTTTAGCGGGAAACTATTGCAAACAGGCATTGCATATACATTAATAAGATCAATGTATTAGCCTGCGTCCGTGGGACTAACCCCTAGTGTGAAGAAGGCAATCTGGGTCACGACAACGGCAGAAGAAGCCGTGCCGATGTCTAGAAAAAAGGAGGCATAGCCGACCATAGTAGCGGCGCCTAGACACAAATTTGTCAAAAACAACTCACGCCAGCTCAGGACAATACAACTGTTGTAGATCTCTAGATCACTGATTCTAGAATTGTCGAGCTCATCCTCAAGTCGTGAATGCATACAAAGTGTATAAACGATCTTTGGAGATCAATTGTACGGAAAATAAAATTGCGGACAAGAATGTCATCCTCAAGATCGCGGACTTTATAGTTTCGGATCTAACTCTAGACGCCTTTGATTTTGACGTTATTGAGGAGACTTTGATTTTCTTTCTAAGCTATATGTAAACAATTTCTAAGCTATATGTAAACAAGCATCGTATAGAGGTCCTTAGGTTATTGTTTTTACAATTTGAGACCTCGATGAAGTCTTTGGCACAATGTTGAAGAATAGAATTTTTCAAGTATTGAAACTATTCTTCCATTGTCTCTTATGGTTCGATAAGTGTACAACTTACATCGTCCTTAGAACATGACATGATTTGTAATCCAAAGAGTGGATCACACCGAGATTTTGTCCCTCCCAAGGGGAGGAGATGTACGGCAACACATTCTCAAGGAGGAGCACCACGTGTTTTGCGGTTAAGTCTTCTTCACATAACAGATTTTCCATCATCAATCAGTTTTGGATCCCCTTACGCTATATAACCAATTTCCGTCTTGTATAAGATGTTAAAGACTTGTAAAACCCCATCTCTGATGTATAAACACGTTTTTTTGGCCAAGGCATAGGCCTACGAGCCATCTCAAAGCTTCACAGCTTTAATCATGTCAAATCTGCAAAAACAGCAAATCTGTCCCTTTTTGGACAGCGAATTCGTTTGAGCTTTGTGATCAGCTCCAGATGAACTAGAATGCGTCCTTATATCACTGGAAAGATATTTGAGTCTAGTTTTCAGAACTTTTTGCGGTTCGTCCGTATCTATTATAACGAAGAAGTTATGGCTATTCTAGTATGCAAATGTCATGCTGCACAGAAATTTTGTTTTGCACTCGGGATTGCACCTTGTTTTGCATCCTTTAAAATAGTTCATGTGTGACTATTTACTCATGTATCTACTTTTTATCAGTAGGTATGCATGTCTCATAGAGACATTTAGTGCCTCGCATATAATGGAATTACCCAAAAAATTTTAAGAAACCGGCAACTAATTAATTTTGGATTTAGTGCCTTGTAAATTTGTTGTGACTACGATGATCGGATCATCATCGGTCATTCATGGACACAGTTTAAATCGATTCTTGCTGCCTCATGACACCATGATCAATGTCACATATGTCATCTATTTTGTCTTAACAACTAAATTATTTTAAGACTATTTTGTCATTACCTCTTAAACATGCATAGAGAGAGAAAGTGGAAGAAAAAAAAGATTTAGCCGGAACCTCACCGGACTCCGGACTCTGGTTGCCAGAATCCAAAGTATGAAAATTACTACCCCTAATAATTTTCATACTTGGGTGCAGAACAGAAAAATCACATCTTATGGAAAATTACTACCCCTAATAATTTTCATACTTGGATACAAAACTGAAAAATCAGATTATGTGGAAAATTACTACCCCCAATAATTTTCATACGTGGGTGTAGAAAGAAAAATTAGATCCTGTGAAAAATTACTACCCCAATAATTTTCATACTTGCGTGCAGAACGAAAAAAAATCAGATCCTGTAGAAAATTACTACCCCCAATAATCTTTATAATTGACCACTTTAACATTCGATTTTATAGAAAATAATCTTGAAATTGAAGAAAAACTAGAAATCGTAAGCATTTGAATGTCCCTGTTTTTGACTAAATGAGTATTTTCCCTAAAAAATTCAGTCACACAAAAAGATAGAACTTAACAATTATACTTAACAATTAACATTATCAAACTTGGTCAAAGGGCTGAAAGAATTCGAGCTAGCTAATTAAACCATTGCCATGAAAAGGCTTGTGTGTTTTACCCGATCCATAATTTCATGTTTGAATTGACTTTGAATCAACTAATTAAATGAAAAGATCGCTCCCTATTTAAGAGCACGCAGATCACTCGACCCTTCAACAAGATCTTCAAACTCTAATTCTGTCTGCTTTCTTGTGAACTCAACCATGAAGAGTCTAACATCCCTAGCAGCAGTTCTCATATGTTTCTTTCAAATTTCTCTTCTTCCAATATGCCATTGCCGCAGTGCTTTTCCTTCGATGGATGTCAATCTCATCAAGGAAACATGCAGCAAAACACCTAAACCCGCCCTCTGTGTCGAGTCTATTACCAAGGTCCCTCAAAGCGCCCGTGCAAACGTCAAAGGCTTAGCACAGATAATGAACGACGACGTACTCAGGGCTAAAGCACAAGAAGTTCACACCCAGATCGATCTGCTTATTAAGCAAGGCACCAGACCACAGTCATTACTCAAATGTGCACAGGATTACAGCGTTGTTATCAATGATAAAATCAAAGGAGTCGATGAAGGATTGAAGGATAATCAGACTTCGAAGGCGGCACAAGCCATGGATGATACTGTGTCTTTGGTCAGTGGCTGTAACAGTGGCTTGAAGCAATCTCTGCCCGGTACTCCTCTGATTGGCATGAACACAAATGTAGCGGATCTTGCGACTGTGACCAAAGCTATAGTGCAGCAATTGTCTTGATATGTACTCCCTAGCTAGCTAGGGTTTTAAGGTTTTTTCATTTCCATATCTATAAATCTTTTGATCTGAAAACGTAATAAAATTAAAGAATCCAATTCGGAAGCAATATATAATCGGATCAGATATTCAGATTACAACAAGGTCTGATCCGTTGGCCCAAAATTTCCAAATTACGATGTCAAAATTTCCAAATTATGGTTACAAAATGATGAATTGTTTTCTCATTTTTATTAATTTCATTATTTTTCTTATCCATAATTATACAGGCTAGGATCTTCTTACCCATACTACGTAGGGAGAAGCGAAAAAGAAGGGAGCTTAATAAAAATAATGACTAGAAGATTAAGCTGCCTTCTTTCTCGCTTCTCCCTGCGTAGTATGGGCAAGATGATTTCAACCTATATATATGAGTACTCAATCACGTCTCTCTTCAACCTAGCTCAAAGCCTCTAACCAAATTTTCCAAAACCCGTTTTGCCTTGCAATAATATGAATAGTCTCATTTCAGCAGCAGCATTTCTCTTGTGTTTCCTTCAAATCTTGTTTGTTCCATTAGGTCATTCCAGTAGAGTTGTCTCCCCAATGGATGTCGATCTCATCTCCCAAGTATGCCTCAACACAGAGAGTCCTACTGTCTGTGAGGATTCCCTTCGACAACGCTTCAACGGCTTCCAAAAATTCCAAGATGCTGAATTCATGGCCAAGATAGTCACTGAACAAGTGCTCCCCAACAAAGTAGCCATTGTTCTGGACATAATCAACAAAGAATACAATCGAACAAGGAGCTCAAACCTATTAACATGCGCTGAAAGTTTTAGGAATATTTTGCAGTTGCATCTAAAATCGGCTGGAGGGGCACTTAGAAGAGATCGTGGCACCAGTGACACTAAGACTGCATTGGAGAACCTCAGTAGTGTTAGCGATTTGGCAAATCAATGTCAATCAGCTATCAGCGGATTACGAGATTCTCCAGTATTACCTAAGTGCTACGAAGTGTCTATTGTTGCGACTGCAGATGCATATATAATCAAGAAACTAGCCGTCCTGCAATGAGCTCCCTTTAATTTCTAGCTATATTTAGTAAATGAATAAAATTGATATCATTATCGATCAGTTTATTTCTTTTGTATGAAGATCTATGTTTTGTTGTAAAACGATTTTAAAACTAGATGTTTAATTACAATTGGGGAGCTTAACTCGTTACAAAATTCATGACCTTCCGCTTATAAATAAGAAATGTTTGGTAGTTAGACCTTTTCTTTAAAAAAAAAGAGAAATAAATTACATTAAGAAGCCTCTAGGACAACCAATGTTTACAATGTGAAACAATAAAGCTCTCGAAGCCTCATGAGGAACCCTATCATGCAGTTATGATTTCATGATATTGTTTTACCATGAACTATGACCAGAAAAAAAAACAACAATAGACACAAAAACAATCGATAATGGTTGCTTGTATGTACATCAACGGAGCGCAGCAGCATTTCACGCAAAGCCAAACAGTTCAAATTTTTTGATTATTTCCAAAATATACTAAATTCATTCATAGCCAAAACTCAAACATGATACGGGAAAAGTGCTAATAACATGTTTTAATTAATTATTAAGTTTTCTTACTTTATAGTATTGGAATAGCTCACCATCACTACAACAAATTCCGGCAGTAGTGACCAACAGAGTGGTCACAAAAGCTAATAGTTTTGGTCACTAATTGTGTTTAGTGACAAAAAAATGGTGGTCACTAAGTGGTCACTATAGACTCGTCACTAATTCTCAATAGTGACCACTTATTAGACTTAGTCACTAAATTAGCGACCACTATAATCTGGACACTAATACTAATGGCATTTGTGACCACAAAATTGATCACTAAAAGGGTCAAATGTAGTCACTGAAAGTCATTATTTGGTCACTAAACCTCAACACATGTATAAATTAGTGACCATGTCAACATGCCACTAAAGAATTGGCCATAAACAAAAAAAATTACTATAAACATAAAATAATAATAGCTTTTCTAAGCCTTTTAAATTTAGTCTCCATTACAGTAGAACATATGTCAATTAATGAATGTTGTCAAATACAGATTAACAGTCTTTTAACAAAAAAGCAATCTGTGCAGAACTCTTAACTATGATGCTATTGTGCTGCACTTCTCAAATTTGACCATCCTAACATCATTCTGCAAATGAAAAACATAAAGCAACATGCGTCAGTCATAATCCATAAGGATAATGTGACAAATGCAATAATGAAAAATGGGCATATATAAATCACTGTTGTACTCTGCAATATTAAGTAAGTGGCTGAAAAAGAATCATCTACTAGAAAGACATTAATAAATTTATACATGAATAATCATTCAACTCTTTTCTTTTAAGTAAATTTGTCATACAAAGAAGCAAACAAGGGGGTTATTGAAAGCATAAAAAAGTGCGCCCAGCTACTACACAAAACCTTATTTAGAGATTGATCTAAGCATGTTATTGATAGCAATATGCTAATTCAGAAAAAGAAAAAAATGCAAATCAATGGTTTATCATATCCTACCCTATCATAGTATCTGATAGCTATTCAAATCAAAATAACCATTCATAGAAACAGAATATCAGAAACAACGTTCACTTCAGATAACATGCAAGTATTTGATTTACAAATAAGCAACAAGTATGACAAAGAGCAAGTAATATAGAAATGTAAGGCTTTAAGTCAATTCTGATTCTAAAAAAAAATGCAAATCAATGGTTAATTGTTCCTTGCTCTATCATATTATCCCAAAGCTATGCAAATCAAAATCAAGACAACCATTCATAGAAACAGAATATTGAAAATAACATTCACTTCTGATAGCATGCAAGTATTTGAATTAGAAATAAGCAACAAGTATGGCAAAGAGTAAGTAATATAGAAATGTAAGGCATCAAATGCAAGTACTCATATGGCTTACTTATATAAAGTCAGTACTAACTGATAAGCATTACCTGTAATGTTAGGAATATTCGATTCGCTGTCTCTGCATCATATATTGTTGATTGTATACATTTCTGGAGACGCCAGACCAGAATCAGATGATGAAGGTAGATCGACCTTGTCATCTAATCTGCATTAACTTTGTTGTACAAGCAAGTGAAGCAACCTCCAACACTTTGACCAATCGATTCTCAGCTGCTCAAAA
>NW_004443448.1:427031-432316 GCF_000184155.1 Fragaria vesca subsp. vesca
TCTCTCTCTCTCTCTCTCTCTCTCTCTCTCTCTCTCTTAAAGATCACCGCCACCCAGATCATCTCCTCTACCATCTCCATCTCCGGCAACCTTGCTTACCGCACCCTCAAGAAGCTCGAGATCGACGGACGACGAATACAAGGACAACCTCGAGCCACCGGCGAGGACTTCTCAGTCAAGCCCAACGAGAACCTCATTCCAGCGGGACAGTACCAGATCTACCACCGATCCGGCATCGACAAGTGCTCAGATCTCTCCTCCCTCGATTCCACTGCGTCATCGGCATCCTCGTTGGTGAGGTCGACCAACTCAAACGTGGTTATGAGATTATTCAATCTAGTGGTCATCAACACCATCTGCTTCGTCTTGATTTTCATCTCCATTATCATCGAGCATTTGCTTCATGTCTTAGCCAAGGTGAGCTACACTTCAATTCCTCTCTTCTTATTACACAGCAACATTAGTATTTGCATCACTGTATGAGTCTGATAAATGATCATCTCTTTTTTATTAATCATCCTCCTCTTGGATCTCTTTGCAGTATTTCAACAAGATAAGGAGGAAGTCACTCATTCTCGCTCTTGACAAGATCAAAAAAAGTAATTAACTATGCGATTAGCTAGAACTGATCCAGATTTCTAGCTAATCCAGATTTGATGTAATACGTTGTTTTGTTTTACAAATTTTTAGTTTAGAAATCATAATATAGTGATTTTTGAACATAAAGTATATTTTAACATGATTATTGGGTCAGTTGCAGATTACTGGGCAACAGTAACTCGATTACTGAGGGTCAGTAATCGATTACTGAGCGTCAGTAATCGATTACTGGGCGTCAGTAACTCTATTACTGAGGGTCAGTAATCGATTACTGAGCGTCAGTAATTGATTACTGGGCGTCAGTAACTCTATTACTGAGCGTCAATAATCGATTACTGGGCGTCAATAACTCTATTACCGGGGTCAATAACTCTATTACTGGGGTCAATAACTCTATTACTGGGATCAATAATCGATTACTGAGGGTCAGTAACTCAAGTTACTGGGGGTCAGTAACCGAGTTTACAGTGACCGGAATCCCGCGACGGGAGAAATAAGTTGATTATTGGGGGTCAGTAATTAAGTTATTGGGGGTCAATAACTCGATTATTAGGGGTTAGTAACTTAATAAGGTGATTACTGGGGGTCAGTAACCCGATTATTAGGGGGCAGAAATCCGACGACAATGACCAGAGAAAGTTCGACGACAGTGATCAGAGAAAATCCAGCGATGAGATTCCGGTGACCGGAGGCTCCGGCAAAGTCTTCCCTCTCTTATATATTTTCTCTCTCTAAGTGTACGTATATAAGGGATAAGGGTAAAAATATCTCAAAAATATTTTTTTATTATAAATTTAATAAAGATTTGTGTATTTGGGCACAAATAAGAACACCTTATATTGAAATGGGCTCATATTTATTAGATTCATTGAAATGGGCAATAAATAATTTAAATTAGTACTAAATGGGCATTTTCCCAAAAAAAAAACATACTGATCCATGTTTTGTTTTGTTTTTGTTTCGAAATAGAAGTTATTAATTGCATGCATTACCTCAACAGAAAAAACTGTCAATGGCTAGGGTTAACTGTAATTACAACAAGATAGCCAGCAAAAAAATGAAAATTCTAAGCAAAGCAAAACTCCTTACAAGTTTATGATAAGCTCGTTGAAAAGCAAACTTATAAACAAAGAACTTCATGTCTTATAGGGCAAAATCATCTCCCATCGTCAATCACGCAATCACGCAATTGTGGCAGCACTTCCTAGTTAGCAATCACCTTCTCATCCATAAACCGCTCAAAAATATGTCAACATATTTCAGATCGATAATTACCAACTCCCGTTTGGTTGGCAAGAAACCATAGTATGGGAAATAAATTAATTTGGTTTTCCATTTCAAGAGGTTGATTATTTGTACATAGAGACAGAAAGGAAACACAAAAAGAGATCTGGCTGGAAATTGACTCCCTTATAAAACCTGAATTCAATTACTGTCAAAGAATGACATTCCAATTCCATTTTTCACTGTTAAAGCCACAATTACATAAATTATCATCTAATAAATTTTAATGTTGTACGTATTTAGAAATTATAAAGGGGCATTATTGAAAAATATAACTTTGTATTTCATTATAATGACTTACCAAACATTACAATAAAAATTAATATACTTGATTCCATCATTTAATTTCCAATATGTATCAAACACCCACATGGAAATACTAAAACATATTCTATTCCATATTTATTTGGAAAGAAAAATAAATCCATTTCTCATTTTTACTTTCCTGCTAACCAAACAGGGCTAACAGTCATGATTTCGACCAAACAGTCCAAAGAGGTCGGATACAAATTTACCGACCATCTTTATTTACCCATCAAAGTGCTCACTCTCTTAATCTATTAACACATGTCAATTTTATTATCAAGAATAAAGTTAAATAATTTGAAAATACATGTGTTAATAGACTAAGAGGGTGGACACTTTGGTGGGCAACTAAAGGTGGTCGGCAAATTTGTATCCAAAGAGGTCCATCTCTTAGAATTCAACTAATTAAATCTCAAAATGGTCAGCTGAGCTTTGAATATCGACATAAAAGAGAAAAGAAAAGGTCAACTAAAAAGATTTTATAGCGAAATCATTGTAGAAGAGAAATGAAAACCTGCAATGGAGAGCCCGCCCTTTACGGTATTTACTTAGAGGGAAGAATGATTGGGATTTGACTGGAATTAAAGAGATGAATATACTGCGTGCATTACGGAAGGGATTTAATTAGTTCTTTGTGAGACTCCTTGTATATAATACTCCATCTGTATTCTTCAACCTTCAACTCGTTTCGTTTTGCAAGCTCAATGATGGAGATTTCAATATCATTAGCAGCTATTCTCATATGTTTCTTTCAACTTGCTCTTGTCGATGCCAATGTCATTCAGGCCCGGCCCTGGCCCAGTGCCAACTGTGCGACCGCACTAGGCCCAAATAGAAATGAGGCCTATCAAGACAGGCCTCTCACGTACAAAATTAGTAAAAATAGAGAAAATGTAGCCTTTGAGATTCGAACTGTGGTTGTCCAAATATAAGAAAAATAGTATAACCATCTCTACTGCAAGGACAATCGTTGGTTGTCTTCATATTTTTTTATTTATTACTAAATCTCATTGTTTTTTCTCATCATTTCTTCTCAATGGCATTTATTTTCTTTACATCAATTAACCATTTACTTTTATTATCTTCAATACTTTTGTATCTGAATAAAACTACTAATGTTAAGATTCATCTTGTTCAATAAAAAGGAATAAATATTTTTCGAATTAAATTTGAAGTACCTAATCTATACTAATTCACCTTACACTATACTAACCTATCATCTAACAATATTTTTTTTCATATTTTATTTGAAATACGTTACATAGTTGGTGTAATGGATATTTTTAAAGATATAAAGACTTAAAGTTATTCTACAAGTCTCTATAGGCCCTAGTTTCTACAGTTTTCATTGAAATTTTATCGATCTCGATATTTTTTTGAATTTTTCGTCGAAAATTTTATTACTGTATTCTGATATCGATATTTCAATAATTTTGATATTTTAGTCATCGGCATAAACAATATTATTTATTAGTTATTGTTAGAGAAAAAATGATTTTTCTCGAATAAAACAAAAATAGTATAAATAGTTATATACTTTGACATAAGGGGCCTAATTTTTCTTTTCGCACTAGACCTTCAATTCTTCAGGACCGGCCCTGATGTCATTGACAATGAATGCCCTAAAACTCCAAATCCTGATCTCTGTTTCACTTGTCAGAAACCTCACTACCAAACACACGACCCCCCAAGTGTCCGAGAATTAGCCATCATGATGGTAAGTACTGTACTCGTCAACAAGGTATACCCAGCTATCGACAAAATCAACGAGCTCAGGAAGAAGGCGCCTAGATCTGAAGCCCTATGCAATTGCGCACACAACTTTCAGCTAATCAAAGATAATCGAATCACAGTATTCAGAGCATCATTTGCTAAATCTGATTATGGTGCTGCAGCGTCAGCTCTTAGCAGTATCGTCCCCTTGTCTGATGAATGTAGCTCACTTCTCAGTAATGCAGGCCTAATTGATTATTGTACAGATGTGAAAAATATTGCGATTGTTGCCACAGCACTTGTTAAGGATATCCCAAATGTCACATCCCGACCCTTATATTTTTACCTTATTTACTAGCCTGATTATAATAAAAATTTTACCGTCTCGATCATTGAGTAAATAGTTTAATTGGTCCCTAGAGGGGTTTCGGGGACGATTATGTGCGGAGGATTATTAGTATGAGGAAAATACGACGACGGTAAAAATGGTAAATTTTAGCTAGTAAAAGGTAATTTTTATTCGGGTATTATTTTTTCGGGGTGTTTTTATTTTTTTGGAAGTGGGTTGATATAGGTTGGACCGGTGGAGGCCCAACCCATTTTCTTTTTTCCTCCTCCCTTTCTCTTTTTCCCTCTTTTCTTTTCCTCTCCCCGAGCCTCCCGCTGCCCGGTTTTCCGGCTGTCCTCCCGCCGCCGTCCGACCTCCGTTCGCCGCCGGACCGGTCCCGTTCGGTCGGTCTCCCTCCCAGCAACATTTCTAGACCGGTGAGAGGAGCCCTAGCGCCGCCGTGAGAGAGCGGTGCCGCCCGAAAGCAAGGGCTGTCCCGAACTTCCCTTCGCCGGAACTTCCTCCTCCGGCCACCAATCCGGGCAAGCTTGGTACGGTTTTGTAGCCCTCCTCCCGTGCAAACAACCCCTCCAAACAGCTCCCTCCCTCTTGAGCTAGGTAAGGAGAAATTTGAGGTGGAAGTTTTATGGTGTTTAAGTTGTTTTCGTTCGATTAGCCTAGTTAGGCTTGGAATTGGGTGATGTGTTAGTCATGAAAGTTGTAGAGGAGATTGAGAGGAAGATTCTGTTAAAATTTGGTAGCATTTGCAGGTCGCCGGAAAACGGCTGCCGGCCGCCACTGCCGGCGGAGCCGCCGCCGGTTAGGAGATTTTTAGGGTTTTAAATGTGGAATATTAAGAGGAGTATATTGGTGTGATTTATGGAATTTTTGGATGAGATTTGGATAGGTTTGTGATTTTCCGAAGTTTGGTATTTTTGGCGGTTAATTAATGTAGAATCCGGCCGTAGGATTTAAGTCGTATTTTGAGGAGGTTATATTTACGACTGTGGAGTATGATATTTAAGTTCGGATCGTCCGATGTAAGAATATCGAA
>NW_004443448.1:433168-464434 GCF_000184155.1 Fragaria vesca subsp. vesca
GTAGCTCTGAATACTTTAGAATTTTTGTATATTATGCGATGTTCAGAAGTGATAAATTGAGAGTGAATTTGAAATTTCGAGTTAGGGTTGTCCATCTGCAAGGGAGATTTTCTTAATCTTTTCAGTAAATTTTCCTTGGAGGTGGTCCCCGCACGACTTACTCTGGGTTTCAGGGTGAAATTCGGGGTGGGTCGTGTCACCAAAATAAAACAATGTTACTTGAAGAGATTAGTAAAAATGTGGTGCATCTATTGCCACCCTACAACTACTTTACTCATCCCACACATTGTTGGTTTATTGAAAGCCTAAAATGACCTGATGTAAAATTACAGCAACGGACAACAAGTTGTTATAAGTGACAATTTTTTTTATCAAATTTTTTTTAAAATATCAAAATGATATATTAATAATTCTCAAACCAGAGAAAGCCATTACATATCCTCTCTCTATCAACTAAGGGTAGATAAAAAGTTTGTGATTTTATCATTTTGTTTTGGATGAACACGTACTTCATAAACACTAACCCATAATTTATCATATTCGGTTATTCTATGGAGTCTGAAGACACTAGCATTCAATCTGAAGATGAGGTGAACTGTTTGTATTTCTTTTTTTTCTTCTATTTTTTCCATTGTTGATCCTCCGTCTATCTCTTTATTCATTATTTCCCATGTCGATTTTGCATGTTAATTTTTATGTCTAGTCGCTCACTTATATTCGATCGTTTGATATTGTGTGTATTAGATAAAATTATAAAATATATATGTAGGGTGATCGAGAAGAGAATGTAGGGTGAACAAAACAAATATGAAATTGGAAAAATATATGTAAGGTGAACAAAATAGAATTAGAAAAAGGGTATTTTTAGTAGGGTGCGTCTATTGCCACCCCACAAACCACTTTATTCACCACATATGTTGATTTATTGAAATATCAAAATACCCTGATGTAAAATTACAGCAATGGACAATAAATTGTTACAAATTACATTTTTTTTTTTCTTTTTCTTTTTCTTTTTTATCTTTTTGTTTTAGATGAACACAAATTTCATAACTTTAACCCAAATTTATCATATTCGGTCGTGAGTTTGAAGACACTAGCATTTAACTTGAAGATGAGGTAAACTGTTTGTATTTTTTTTCTTTGTTGATGATTCGTCTATCTCTTTACTTATTATTTCTCATGTCGACTTTGTATGTAAATTCTCATGGACAACTATTGTACTGTATTTATGAACAACGGATAGATTAGTTCAAGAAACTTAGAAGTATGGAATGTGTTGCTACTAGAGATACATTTATAGACAATGTTCATCTTGATATCGATTGATATCAGTGAGTTGTTAAATTTGAGAGTTTTTTCTTGTTCTTTAACTTAGATTTATACTTTTATGTGAATTTTTGTTCACTTTGTGATTTTACTTACCTTGAGCAAATCTGAATTTGAGAAAATATATGAAGAAAATGTAGGGTGAACAAAGTAGAATTGAGAAAATGGGTTTTTAAGTATTGTTAATGGGTGAACAAAGTAGACTTACAATTAAAATTATATGAGTGAGGTGTGAAGAGAATGTGGGGTGAGCAAAGTGGTTTGTGGGGTGGCAATAGACGCATCCTTTTTAGTATTATAAATGAGTGAATAAAGTAGACTTACAATTAAAAATAAATAAGTAGGTTATGAAGAGAATATAGGGTGAACAAAATTGTTCGTTTTAATATTTAAAGGCAGAAATACAAAACACTACCCGACAACATTTCCTTTCACAAATCAGTCCACAAACATTTTACTTATACAGTTTAGTCCTACTCCATTTTTTTTTACTTTACTTTACCAAATAAGTCTAAGCCTTATTATCCTAAGAACTAGCCTTCAACATGCCATCTTTTCACCTAACGACACCTTGTCTTTCTGGTTACTTATCTTGGCGGAATCACTGCTGCCTTAATATAGTAAAACTTCCTAGCACTTATTAACAAAGTAATTTAAACAAAACATAGGAATTATAAAACACTCATGCAAACTTAATTATCTAGATATTGATATTTTTGTGACGGATAATAGGGCACAAGATAGAATTCATTTATTCAAACATGAATACAAATATAAAACCCAGACCCTCGCTTAGTTACTCATGATTACAAGATAAACACTTACTTGTATAAACAGCACTCCACATCAGATGATTACAGCACACTACACAATAAACACTCTATTATTCTCACACTATACTAGACAACTGTATTCTTACTATCTTATTTCTTGAGAAAGTTTGAGAGGACTTCGAACTTCTATCTCAAGTTTCTGATCGATGTCTTCCTACTGACGTCTAAGGCTCCTTATATAGGGAGCAGACTCCAAAATAAAACACCCCTAAACATAGTGGAGGACAGGAGGAATCCTTATCTCGATAACTTTACTTTTGAAAAAGTAAAGTCCTATGTCTTCATGTGTCGGCAACCACTCACCTCTTTTTTGAAAAGAAAAGTTGCTTGTCATGATGCGTCGGCAACTGTTCATTTTTCCAACATATTTACTATGTTGTGATATTCTTCTAGATCTTCCTCATATCCTGCTGAAGAGTTAGGACCACTGTATTCTCACTCTCGTGTAGTGTCATCTTCTTCATTGTCAAGATTTGAATCAAAAGAATAAGAATATTCTTATACTTTTCATCCTTCTCGATTTTCTTTAGCCATGTGGTGGTAGCCAGAGTGCAATCAACTTCTTTCCTCATAAGAGCTGTGAAAAAGTCACAGTTCTCTGGTGGAGGATGATTATAGCAAGTGACCATTATTTTTTCTCCATTTGCCAACAGACTTGAATCATAGTCTCTTAGAACCACATCTTTGATAACTGTTATAGCCATAGCTTTCATCCATGGGATGCTTTGATTTGGTCTACCATTGTCATCTGCAACAGCTGGCTTTTACACTGGACTTAGATTAATCTGACAAAATGATACGGAGAGATGTAATTCGTCTGTCCATTTACCATTGTCCATTCTGGGGGAGTAGAAATAAATTTTAATCTCAGAATACATCCATCAGGCCTAATGTTCTTGACAGCTTCAGATATTATATCTAGAAATCTCTTCAAGTCTTCATTAGTTTTTGTCCAAAGATTATGAACAAAACCGTTTTCTACAAGCCACAACTTGTGTTTTTGGGGATGCTCTGCTTGAATATCAACCAAGTATCTCCCATAATATGGGTCAGGGACTACTGATAATGTTCTTGGAAGAACATCTTTAGCTTCTCCTAAGAGATTATGAAAACTATACCATTCAGATTCTTTTAGTGCTAGCATTGAAATTTTTAGCACTTTCAGGATTTTCAAAGTAAACAGCCTTAGAATTTTCGACTTGATTTTCTGCTTGTACCCCTTTGTCCTTTGTATGAAATCCATACAATTCTTCTGTTAAGGCTTTTAGTGTCTGAAGCAAGTGAGCTTCATTCTCCTCATAGAACGCATACAGGATATTATCAATAATAATCTTCTGCTTAAATGCCAATAGCCTTTCTGTCCTGAATACGGGTTTTTGAAAGATCTTCAAAGGTTGATCATGAACAACCTTCTTCCCAGTAACTAAAGGTAGTTTAGTTGCCCTAAAAGGGTGTTTCTGCTTTTTGGCAAAGCAACAGCAGCCATAAACGGACTTGACATGCCTTTACCGTCTGCCTTTTGAGACGGGCTAACCGGTCTTTTCCCCTCAGATCAGTCAGTTGAGGTTGTTCCTTTTGGACACAGCAAGAACTCATTCGCGAGTTTTTCTTCATCAGAAGTAACAGATTGATCTGCATCTTTTTTAGAATGGTTTGAAAGCTCATCCCATCCATGATCTAGTCTTGGCTTGATTCTTTCCAAAGGCTGGCTTGACTCAGCAGCTCCATAAGAAACAATGTATTGAAAGCTTGGTCCATCATGGAAAGGTCCTACGGTTTTGTCACCGCTCTTATATCTTTCCCAAAGCTTCTTCTCCTCTGATACCGGTTTCCGGCTTCTTGGATTGCGACATTCTCTTTCAAACATCGTCATTTCTCTTGTAAGAGCGTCAGACAAATAATTCTTGTCACCTGCAATCATTTCAACATCATATTCATATTGTGTTAAAAACATTTGCCATCTCAAAACTCTTCCTCTATCAGCAACATCAGTTAATTTATAATTTTTGAAATTTTTAACTCTTTTGTTATCAGTTCTTACTACAAATTTATTTCCTAAGAATGCCTCAGCACATTTAATGTTTAAGAATACCTCAGCACCTTTAATGTTTTTAATTAAGGCAAGGACTTCCTTGTCTCCGGTAGAATAGTTTAACTCTGTTGTATTAAACTTTCCTAATAGAAATTTACAAATCTTTTCATGATTTATATCTGGAGCAACAGCTAAAACAACTCCTGCCCAATAATAATCATTTGCATTAGTTTGCAAGATGATCAAATTCTTTCTTCAGGTAACTACAAAGGAGGAAGGTTTTTAATTAATTTTTTAATCTTTCTGACAGTATTACTGTCATCTTCTGTGAAAGACCATTTCTTTTTAAAACTTGTTTTTGGAGAGAGAAGTGCAGTGAGACCACTGACTTGAGGAATAAAGTCTCTCGCAAAATTAACAACTCTAAAAAATCTTTGCAAAGATTTTGCATCAGGGATATTGTCTGAAAATTGGCTGATTTTCTTAACAATGTGCTCTTGGAGACGAATCTCTCCATCCTTAACATGAATGCCAAGGACATCAATTTCTCCTTTTATAAGGTGAATCTTCTTCTGTCCAAGGATGATTCTTTTCTGGACAATAAGTTTACACACCTGTTCTAGGTGCTTTAGATGTTCATTCATAGTTCTAGAGAAGACAAGAATGTCATATATATAAACTATGCAGAAATCTGAGTAAGGTTTGAAGATATTATCCATTTTCCTTTGGAAAATAAACGGGGCATGCTTAAGACCAAATGACATAACAATCCATTCCTAATGCCCTTGAGGAGTTCCAAAGGCTGTAAAAGCAATGGAATCAGGATGCATTTTAACCTGCCAAAAGCCTGATTTTGCATCAAACTTTGAGAAGATTTTTGCTCCTTTAAGCCTGTTGATGAGAACTCTCACTTGAGCTATCTGATAACCGTCTTTAACGGTCTTCTTATTCACATCCCTGTAATCAATCACCATTCTAGTTTTTCCTCTTATTTGTTCTGCATGATTTCTCACCAAGAATGCTGGGGCATGATGAGGACTGTTTGAAGGCCTAATTAACTTCTTTTCTAGAAGTTCTTGGATCTGATTCTCCATTTCTTTTCTATCTTCTTCCCTATAATGAGGGATGGCCTTAACATGGCAAATAGCATTTTCATTATGCATCTTTAGCTGACAATTTCCCAATAATTTTGAGGGTCTTCACTGATTACTGATTTCAACAGATTTTCTATTTTTGTGAGAGTTGGTATTTATTTTTGTTATACTTTGTTAGCATATACCTTTAGGTTGTGCTCTCTGATGTATTTTTCTTCTCCATCAGAACTCTCATTGTCAGAACTTTGATATTCATAATTTTCCTCTAATTCAGAGTCTTCTGAACTTGTTGCCTCATTCATCAATTTCTCATTATGACCTTTAAGCTGCTCTTGTACCAACAAAACCAGCTTTAAAATTGGTTTATAATCACCACTCTTCATTGGCGACTTCTGATCCATGACTATTCTGTTTTCTTCCATCGCAATTCCAGAAACTGTTCTTGGAGATTTTTCCCAATATTCTTCAGGGATTACATATCTTTTAGCAAGACTGTACCCTGAACCAGTATCTACAAATGCATGTAGATGATACTTATTGTAATTGGTAAACTTCAGTCCTATAGTAATATAATTACTATATATGCTTGTCTGGACTGACATTACTCGCGCTTGCTCTCTTGGAGCATCAAGTATTTCTGTGAAAGGGTTGACCTTTCTCACTGCAGTTATGGAATCAAGAGGATTATCATTTGTCAGACCAAGTATTGGATTGGCACTCATGGACTTAAGTGAATCAAGAGACTCCTTGATTTCCTTGTTCTGGCTTAATGAAGTTACAAACTTCATTGTTTTTATATCCTCTTCAAGGTTCTTTTCTTATTCTTTTTTATGGAATACATTGTATTCCTCTTCTACCAGGACATGTGCTTCATTATCCTTGGTTTTTCTTCTTAGTTCTGCAATAAAGCATTCTCGATGATAAGTTTCTCCTGTATTTTCACAGTACATGGGAATTATATTATTATCATCACATTTGCAATAGTCACAAGTAAATTTTCTCGGATTGGGATGGAAGGTACTGATAATATCAGAGTTTGCTCCTTCCAATTTTGTATTTGCAATAAAAATATAGAACGATATCCTATATCTTCTTCTTCTTCTTCTTCTTCAGAGCTTTTTGAAGCACTTTCCATCTCGCTTTCTGATGGGAACTCAAGAGAATATATTGATTCATTCTCTTCATCAGAATATGCGATTTCAAAGCCTTTTAGATGAGCATACTCTATTGCTTCATCGTACTCAGCAATTAAGGCTTTAGAAGATCTCTTGTCCTTTTTAGGACACTCATTTGCATAATGTCCCTCTGCTTTGCAAAGCCAACATCTGCATTTCTTTACTTCTCTAGAAGAAAAATTGATTTTCTTTTTCTTTTTGAAGAATCTCTTTCTAGGAGAAGTTTGAGAAGATTGTTCTTTCTTATATTCAGGCTTCTTCCTGAACTTATACTTCTTTTTAGAAGCGAAATTTTTACCATGCTTGGTGCCAGAGAACTTCTTCCTGTATTTTATTTCTTTAGGAATATGACATCCCCATTGTGTTGGAGTATCCAATATCTTTGAGCACATATTCTCAACTCCTCTCAGTTGCTTCTTGGCCGTTTTGGATTTTCTGTTCTTTGTGCATTGCCTTCTTAGGAGATCCCTAACTCTTTTTGCTATTCCTCCTACTGTAAAATACCAAGGTGCTACTGCATCATTCTAGGGTTCTGACAACTTTCTATAATATGTTCTGATGAGATCATCATTTTCAATATCTCTAATAGTGCAGAAGTAGTTTTGGAACTCATTGGTGTATTCTTCAAAATACCTCATGTTACAAATACTCAATTTATGAATAGTTGTTTTCGCTCTTTCTTTAGATTGCTCTCTATGCCCAGTGATATCTCAACAGAATTGTGTATAGATAGGCACTGCAAAATCTAAAGGATTATCAGTCTGAGCTAGCTTGTCTGCCCAATCAATCCATTGAGAACTTCTTTTGAATGACTGATACCACTTATGAACTATTCCAATTAAGGTTGACTCATAATATGCATGAGCATTCTCGTAGGCAAACTTTGATAACACTAAAGCCTGAGTTAGCTTTAAACTAGCTACCCAGTTATCTATTGTCTTTCTTTTATCTCCTACCTGATCTAAATCCAGATACTCCTCTTTCGGACACTGACTGTCCCCGTTTAGGTTCGGTAGGGATATACTTCTGAAAACTTCGTTCTCCACTCCTTCTTGTAGGAGCTTGCCCTTTTGGGAGCTTGATATTCTTTTCTCGAATGATCTTAATTGGATTATTTGTAATGTTCTGTATTATGGTATGAACACTTTATGAAGGGACCTGCCTTTCTTCGTCTGTTTGCATAGAGGATGAACCTGACGATTCTTCTTTTGCAGCTTGATAAGGAAGAATCTTCCTCTTATTCTTTCCAAGTTGAATTTGAGAAATCTCATTCATAATTTTCTCTAATTCTTCTATGGATTCACAAGTCTCTTCCTGTGCATATAATCCTTTTAACTCTCCTGCTCTAAGCATTTTCATAGGTCTTTTGGTATCCTCTTCCTCAAATGTTTCTTCATGAAAGATAGATTTAGTTCCAGAAGAGCTAGCTTTTTCATAATTAGCAAATGAATGCCTATGAAACTGTAAGCTTATTTTTCCTCCCATGTCTTCATAAATTGAAGCATTGGATCTTTCGAGCTGTTTAACAGGAGGGGTTAAATTCCATTCTCTTGGGAATGTTACTTCATGCCATTTTGTGACATGTTTTTGCTGAGAATTATTTTTTGGGTTGGTGAGCACAGATGTAGTAATTCCAGGGCTATTTAGAAACCTAGTATTGGGAGTTACGTTTGAGCTCATCAACTTGTAATATATTCGATAATCTATCGCAAGTTCCATCATTCCTTTTTTCATAGAAATCTCATCTGTCTTAATTCTTAATCTTAGATAGTGAGCAGCATCTCTGAGATGTGTTGTGAAGTTTGGAAATAAATTGAAATATGCAACTTAGTTGCACAAGGAAGCTTTTACCGTTCCTAATAGACTTTTCTTAAAATCTGTTATTCTATCGTCTTGCAAGACACATAGAAAAGAACAGTCAATACCATCTCTGACTAAGAGTTTTATTCCTACCTGGACTGCTCCAATATGCATATAGGAATATTTTTTCTGGAAAGCTTCATTTACCTCTTTTGGAGTTAGCAATCTGATATTTGTTTCTCCACCTGTGGCTGGAACAGTTAATTCAAGTATCTTGAATCTGTGAGAATCCATAATGAAAGATCCCTTTTTATAGATCTCGTTGAATTTAAATCTAGGCGCAGATGCTTCTCGCACACTAGATTCGATTTCATTATACTCAAATTCTTGAGCGTTTATTAACTGTACCAGAAATGTGTTCCTTTTACTGAGGATTCTACTCAGCATCTTCATATCTCTCTTTGTTGTGGATTTTGATGTTTTTGCTGCTTTCCATTCCAGAAGCTTTGGTTCACTAAACCTTAGTCCTCCTTCTCCCGTTGGTGATGATGGAGTAGGGATAATGATTTTACTAGCCACATTTTGAGCTAGAGCCTCTTCATTTAGCCTTTCATAATTCTCTCCTTCCTTCATCTTTTCTACAATCTTTTGTAGAGTTGAGATCTTGTTATGTAACTCTCAAAATTGAACTTTGAGATCAATACTTATCTCTTAGAGATAAGCGATACTATAATTTTGCTGATGAATTATTGCTTCCACGTTTTCAGCAAGTTTTTCTGTAGGACGATGAAAGCCAATAGTTTTAACATCTTCTTTCTTTACTTTTAGATCAACTCTTTGATTCATCCTATTCTGGAGATTAGAGTTTCTAAAAGCTTTTTTAGGTTTTCTTGAGTTCTCTTAGTTCCACTGCTTGTTGATGAATATTGTTTGCAAGATTCTCAGTGCGAACTAGCTGTCTTTCAATATCTAATAGATATTGTTTTCTTTAAGATAATCTAGCTTGATTTCAAGCCGAGCAATCTTTAAATTTATTTTCTCAAGTTGATTAATCCGTAGATTAAACCTCTCGAGTTGTTTTGTAATTTTTTCAGAAGTCTTATCCCTAGATAGATGATCTAAGAACTCGATTAAGGCTTGGTCTTGAGGAATCAAGCTCTTCTACTCCGATCTCTCTTTGGAGATGAATATGTTCGTCGTAGAGCGTATTTAATACTCTACAAACGTATTCAATGGAGTACTGATTATCTTGAATGTGTCTTGAATGAAAGCACACTTCTCACTTGTCAGTTCCTTTGCAGTACAATAGGACTGATAATTTTTTGAGTTTTGATTCTCTCTTGTTAGTCAAGAGAAGCTAACTTTGTGGCATAAGCCTTTTTCTCTCATCTGCTTTTGAGCCAAACAGGCTCTGATATCAGCTAAGGCGAATCTAACCGATACTCAAAATATCAAGAGGTTTTTGGTCTTGCTCAAAAGTTTGTTGAAGAACTTCAATTTCTTCTCTTGATTCGTATATCCTTCTTTGTAACATAAAAAAATTTATCCCAGTAATTTTTGGTACTTCTAGGAAGCTTATCTCTTCTTTCTTTTAGTTTTCTGAATTTTCTCTTTCTTCTTGCAATTCTTTATATGATTATTTAGCTTCTGCTAAATATTCTAATCTTGTAGCAATATATTCTCCAATGATGAAAAATTAACTATCTACCTTTGAGTAAAAAGGATAGATTTATACATTTGTATTATGATAAATAAACAAATTCATATGCCCACCATGCTCCGTCAAAATTATTTACTATAGGCAACACAAAAAAAAATAATATAGCATAAAAGACAAAAAGGACTAGAATGTAAATTTCTGTCCTAAATTGTTAAAGAAATTATGCAAAGGACTATTTTATAAATGAAATTTGGTTGGGTATTAAATTGTAGTTTACCTATATTTAAATTCGTGATATTTTTATTTTTTATTTTTTTTAGGGGAAAGGAAATAGTTTTATTGATCCAAAATCATGACGACCAAAAGGTCAAACATGAATAGTTTTGACTGGGCTGAAGCCCAAGTGAAGATTTGAAAACCAAAAAAAAAACCCACATCCACACAATAGTAGTGTAGTTCAATTGGCTTAGTGTAATGAGTTACGCTCTTCTCCTCACTGGTTTGAGTCTCGGTGGAGACAGTTCATGCGTTTTTTTTTACCCTTTTTTGACTTTTTCTTTGCTGTTTCACAATTTCTTCTCCCAATTTGTGAATTTTGTTTCTATTTTCCTCTTCTTTCACTCATTTTCTCTTCCTTTTACTCACTTTTTTCTTTTACATGTTACTTCATTAGTATGTATTAAAGGCTTCTTATCTATTTTTTTTCTCCTCCCAAAAAATCGTTTGTATTTTAGGAAGCTATTTTTAACTAGAAAAAAATTTATATATATGTGTCTTAAATTTAGCTCAACCGAAATTCACATCCTGGTTCCGCCACTGATACACGCAACATAGTTAGAAACTAAATACAAGCTACATCTAATAATTGAAAAACAACCTCAAAACTACATCAAAAAATGTGGATATGACAACTAAAAAGCGATATTAAATATAATCTCTAGTCCTATACAACCATAAGGCAAAGCAACCGTCCACATGAGTATGACACCTAAGACCCATTGGTGTACGTTTCCACTCGAACAGCTGGGACATATAAATTCGTGATATTGGTCACATATTAAGTATTAAAATTAAACAAAATTACAAGGATTGTCACTAGAGTAAAAAGTCAACAATTACTCTCTTCTCCCGTTAAACCCAAACCCTCGAGCAAATACACTATAGAAGATCGCTCTCCTCTCTCGACGTCCCCTTTGCTTGGACTGTAAACCGCTACGCCATTGCCGCCACTATGAAACCCTAGATTGGTTATGATGCTCGAAAGCACTCCACAAAGTACATAGGTCTCGTTGATCCGTGTGTCATGTACAAATCCTATATATATGATACCTACATACATATATATATATATATAGATCATGCCTTTTCAGATACGGACCTCCGTATTTATTTAAAATGTACGGATTTCCTTAATTGACATACTTTTCGATCATATTTTCTCATCTCAACCATTCATCTTTTAAGTATATATGAGTAGATCATCTCTACAAAATTTTAGCCAAATTGATAATCATTAAGGTATTTAAAAATGTGAATTACACGAACGGTTCCTGTTGAACAGATTTGGTTCGTTCATTGTAATCATATAGTTTCGATACCTTAATGATTATCAATTTGGCTGAAAATTTGTAGAGATGATCTACTCATATATACCTACAATGTGAATAGTTAAGATGAGAAAATATGATCTAAAAGTGGGTCAATTAAGAAAATCCGTACCTTTTGAATAAATACGGATATTTGGACCTGATATGTATATATATATAGAGGATCAGAAGCGGACGTCCGCACTCGGCTTAAAGTGTTGACGTCCGCACTCGGCTTAAAGTGTTGACGTCCATCCGTTCTCCACCCTCCGGCACCGACGACGGCGCGCCTCCACCCCTAAAGACTCCAGTAGCGTCCCTGACCATTTTCCCTCCCCGGTAAGTCCGTTTTTTCCAGTTTTCTGGCGAGATCGACTTTGTTTGAAGTTTTGGGTGATCTCGTCGGAAAACTGGAAAAGAATGGACTCGCTGGGGAGGGAAAGTGGTCAGGAACGCTGCTGGAGTCTTCTGGGGTGAAGGCGCGCCGGCGCCGGAGGGTGGAGAACAGACAGACGTCCGCATTTTAAGACCGGTGCGGACGTCCGCTCCTGATCTGGCATGTATATATATATATATACACACACAAGGCCCTTCCATTGAGGGATCCCTATTTTTGGCCACTTTTAGGGATAGGCCCACATCATTGGATCTGTCATTTAATGAGTTGATGTCTATTTTGTCTATTTATGTATATATATATAATACTTTTGGATTCAAAAATATCAAAATCTTTTTGCTGTTGTTATACAGTAAATAGCTAGAGGCTAAATTAGGGGCAGTATATGTGGTCATTTGACTCATTTCTCCTGTAGGTCATGAAGAATCAACTCATTACTTCTCAAAATAGACAAACAAAAACCCGAAATGGAACGGCGCCCGCCCTATTCGGCAGTTATTTAGAGGGAAGATTAACTGGATTTGACTGGAATTAAACAGATGAATATATTTCATCAATTGGATTTGACTGCATTTAACTAGTTCTTTGTGAGTCACCCTGTATATAATACTCGATCTGTCTGTATCCTTCAAGCTTCAACAAAATTTCTACCTCGTCTTGTTTTTGACTTTTTGTTAAACAGCTTTGGCAAGGTCAATGATGAAGATTTCAATATTATCATTAGCAGCTGTTCTCATATTTTACTTTCAACTTGCGTCTGTGAATGCCAATCTCATTGACGATGAATGCCCCAAAACTCCAAAACCTAATGTCTGTTTCTCTTCTCTGAATCCATACTACCGGACACACGACCCCCCCAGTGTCCGGGAATTAGCCATTGTGATGGGAAGTACAGTACTCGTCAACAAGGTTTATGCAACCATCGACAAAATCAACGAGCTCATCAAGGAGATGCCTTCATATCAAGTCCTACGCAAATGCGCCTTCAACTTTCAGATAATCAGAGATAATAAAATCACAGAATTCAGAGGATCGTTTGTTAAATCTGATTATGGTGCTGCAGCGTCAGCTCTTAGCAGTATCGTCCCCTTGGCCGATGGATGTAGCTCACCTCTCAGTAAGGGTTATTCAGACCTAATTGATTTGTGTACAGATGTGTCTAATACTGCGATTGATGCTGCAACAATTGTCAAGAATATCCCAAAATAAAACAGTGTTACCTGAAGAAATTAATAAATCGTTTTAATATTTAAATCTTTATCTAATTTCTTCTTTATCAAGTCCATCACACATATAAGGGTCTTTATCCAGACCTAGTAGGAATGTGTTCAATATTGTCTGAATGCTGCAGCTATTGTCATGCATATTCCTCACACTACTTGAAATGCATTGGTCCCGGCCTGTTCGTTTATTTTTACCAGAGTTTACGAACAAATTAATAAATTCAATTTAGTATCTAGATCGATATTTGTCTGATGATTGCAGAAGTAGTATCAGTCAATATGTAGATGGATCTTGTCATGCTCCGCCATATGATATACTCACAACAAAATCAGTGAGCTCCTCAAGCAGACCCTGGACAGAAATCCTTACTCGAATGCGGCACAAGATTTGCAAATGAAAAGCTATAATATCAGACAATTCCGATGATCACTTGTTGAAACTTGAAAATGATTATGGTGCAACCGTAGAAGAAATCAACAATGTTGTTCTTTTGGCTGATGATTGCAGAAGGAGTATTGGTCTTCTACACTCTCTAGAACTCATGTGTGTTGAAGTGTCTGATCTTACAAATGTGGATGCTTCAGCTGTCAAGTCTGTCATGCTTCTACCCTATATATCCTTTTACGTTGCCTTTTTTTATAAAATCTTAATCTCTGTTGTGTTAGTCAAGTCTTTATCATGATATTCAAACTTTAAGCTAGAGAATTCGCCTCAAAATCTTCTAAGGTTTTACGACTGTGTCTAAGTTTCGTCTCTTTTGTATGGATTGAGGATAATTTTACCATTATAGCTGTCCACATTTGCACTTGCTCTTGTCTAAAACTTAGGACTCTCCTACCAACATTTTGGCGGAAATGATGCTCGGCTAATTATTTTCAGTGAAAATTGTATTCTTGGATGTGCCTAACCGCCTACTAATGTTAAAAACACTTGTTTGAGTTGTTTCACCGTCTGTTGCAAGATGGCACCACCCTAGATTTAACCCAAATCTCTGGTGAACAAACTGAAAATAAGCGACAAACATATCGATATAAGGATTAATCAGAAACAATGTACGTCATTTAGCATTTGGACTCGGTTATAGTTCCGTCGCATATTCACATACAGACAGAACGATACGTTTTGCTGAACAAGGCCATTGCAAACTGTTCTGAATGCTCATTTGATGTCTCTTCTATGTGTCAAATGAAAAACTCTGCAGCTTCCTTTGACAGCAGCAGAGGTATGAATTGTTAACTGAGAAGTCGATCTTCCTTCAATAGCCTCTATTGGCCTAACAAACCATTACCATATAGATGGAGGCTTGTTGATACAATATGGGATTATCAAGGCAATGGTTGCATGCATTAATTGGATTTTAATAGATGAATTGCATGATGGGAGGGGATTCCAATCTATCACAAACTGAATAGGCAACAAACCTATCGACAAGGAATAACGAGAAACAAAACTTGTAGGACAATTGGATTCAATATGTAGTTTCACCACAGAGAAGCCCAAGGATACTTGTTGCTGATCAAACCTGAACTCACTGTCCAACATTATGCCTTCTTTCAGTGAAAGCAAGTGTTTCACTAGAAGCAGCAGAATCAAAACACACTCTAGACAAAGTTCATGAGGAAAAGAAAACCCACCTCATTATTATTCTGTCTGCAACCTTTCATTTCCTGATTATCAAGGGAACGAACAATATACAACAACCGAAATTGGAGGTTACATATTATGAAGCAAGCCTAAAAGTTGCTGAAGATAATACTCATAATAGTATCTACGAGGCCAACCCATAAGTGAGTTGCAACCACACAACAATGAGTTCTACTTGGAGTTCCTCATCGCTGCCATTTAGACATTGTATTCCCTAATTTACAAGTGTTTTGTGCTGGCTAACGGAATACTAATGAAACCCAAATTTCTGAAATGAGAATTTTGATATTACTGATGAAACAATCTTACACTTGACTTCTAAACTTAAAAAAGGACAACATAGAACTGTTATTCTGGGTAAGAATCAAATAAAAGTTCCTTACCAGATGCTATTTACATTTGACAGGAGCCTCTTTTCTTTCTGTACACCACCTGCTCTTCATTCGGTTCTTCTTTTTTCTCAAATCAAATTAGAGTATTCATAATACACCATGAAAAGAGCATCTGGATAATCTTTTGGAAGGCTGTTGATGTAGAGGTAGAATCGCAACAAGTCCTCCTTTGAAACGGTTTCAGTGTCAACAACATCATCATTACAAGTGAGCACCCATAAGTCTTCTGAATTAACTCTCTTTATATTACCACGACAGAAGGGACATGCCTCCGACTTTCTGTTCCTGTAGTTCACAAAGAAAAGATTGTATTAGTAAACTAGAAACCAACCAAGCATTTTTACTCTTTGAAAATAACCACTCATGGTTAATGCTGTAGAAGCTGCAAATGATACAGGGGATACATTTCAATTGAATCCTTGTACATACCAGTTTCGATAACATTTGATGCACATTTCATGACAGCAATTAGGCAAGACCATTTTGGTACACGGCTCTAAGCAAATGCCACACTCCTCTTCTCTCTCCAATTCAGCATTGCCAAGAGTGCCATCTCCTTTAGTTATCTTTGCATTGCCAAGACTGCTATCTCCTTTAGTTAACTTTTTTCCAGAAATTTTCATGCTAGGATGTTCTTTGTCAGCATCATCTAATTCCCCAAAATCTCCATGAAGCCGCTGAAGAGAGGGTAAGATAACAGCTGCAGTTCCGTTTTCATACAAACAAAGTTAGAATCAATTTAGAGAAGCAAAAAAGACTAATACTCGTTTTACTGACAAATTGAAGAACTGGGAACTTGACATACAATAGAAATCCCTTATAGTTGCCTTCCTTCCATGGCTTGAAATGTTGGGCCTGCCATCTGTGTATACCTATATCAAGAAGGGCATGCTCAAATTCTATAACAAAGAAAGTAAAATCCTTTCCAACAATCATTATACACTTGTAGACTAGAGAAGAGGAACCAACCTTGTAGACAAGTATATGGAAGAAATTTAGATATCTTGGAAGTAGACAAGTGCATGAGGAATCAATCCACTGTAACAAGAACAGAAAGAGAGGAGCCCAGTGATTGTAAACCAATTTCATTTCAAATCGAACACCACCCTTAGCTCTTGGAATTGCAGCAGCTCTACACATAAACCATAATCCAAACCAAAATTACAATCTCTGAAATAGCACAAACAACAAGCAAAGTTTCCAACTTTACAATTCAATCAATACCTCAATCATGCTCCCAAAACCCCAAACTGAGAAACAAACAGAGGCAAACACAGCCTAAATATGCAGTAGACAATATGGGTTTTGATTATTCTTGCCTCAATTGGCAAATTATGATCTTTGACCATGATTAAAAGGCACAAATTTGGACTTGGACCAATTTGGACTTGGACCCAAAACACAAAACTTCCCACCTGAGAAAAAGATATGCAGAACAAACTAAAAGTAGCAAACAAAGAAATTAGGAAGCAAGTAGAGTTGTCCTTACAGAGAATTGGCATGCTGTATATCAGCCTCTATAACATTCAAAGAGTCCTGGTAAGAAGACTGGTAGTATATCATCTCCATCACAAAAAACCACAGAGACCCAAGAACAGAGAGAGCAAGAACTCCTCTCTGTGCTCACAAAGCTTTAATCTTTCTGGGTGTTTTGGTCTGTGTTCAGAGAGAGCTTAATGCCCAGCGCCAGAGACAAAACAGGAAGGCTTGTTTCCCTAGGCTCTTCTGCTTTTTATCTTAAACCTTTTGTGACATATAGGCGGCTGAAAATGATTGTTTTCGGTGTTGCCTGCTTTTTATGGTCACAATTAAAATACTTGTAACAACACACCTTCTTCTTTTGCTATGATATGATGAAGAATTGATTATTGTTTTTTTTTTTTTGGTAGAATTTGGAGAAGGATGCCCTCATTCAGTTTATGTTCATATCATATTTTAAATTTATTGTTAGGTCAATAAGAGAAATGATATTTTGATGTGCTATGCTATCTTGCTTTTTCACAAATTTGGTTCTCTTTTAATATTGCCAAAGAACCTTTTGTTTGATTTTTCTAATGAATGAAATTTATCATTTTTGAATGGTGCATTATTTTATATGGTTTTAGGAACAATTCCAAGCTTCCAATTCAACTACTTGTTTTTTGTATGATTTTTTTGGTGGTGGGTTTCTCTTATGTGTATTGCAGTATTTACTGACTCATTATACAATCATCTGGTACCACTGATCAGAGAGGCGGGTCTCACTTCTGGGGTAGGTTTATCAACAAAACATATCAGGTGGACTTGGTGGAGAATCCCATAAGGAAAGCAATATAATACTCTGCAATTATGAAGCATACTGATGTTGTGGGCCTGTGGCAAATACAAAAGAAATTTTAGGCCTCAAATTTAGGTTTTTTTTTTTTTTTTTTCCTTAACTTGAGAATGGGGTCTGCTATCATATTTTATGGTGGCTTCTGTCCCAAGTAGTTCACATTCTCCTTTGGCATGATCCTTAATTTATTGATTTGTTAATAACAGAATCTACAATTGCAATTTGGTAAGGTACATATTCCTTTCAACACCATGGTAAGCTCATTTTTATGCCCCAGCAACATTATCATACATTATGTGCAGAAGTATTACAAGGTTTATATGAACTGAGATTGAAGACCTATGCTCATTGTTAGAATGGTGTATTGTTAAGAGCAAAATAGAAGATAGTACAGAATCATCTTGCAGATGGAGTTAGGCAATCTTTTGATATGTCAGGACTCTCGATTTCAAGGAAGCTTGTGAGTAGGGTTTTCCGGGAAGATAGTGCTTTCGAAGAACTACTTGAAGATATTCTCTGGTTGGCTTCACTGCCTTTTTCAATCTTCATAGCGTCTTGTATGGCCACAATAATCTCCTGCATTCTTGGCCGAGAAACTCCATGTTGCTCAACACATTGTACTGCAACTTCAGCAATTCTCCAAATGGACTCAATCTTGACACTCCCTTCCAGAAATGGATCCATAATGCTTACTACATCCCCTTTACGAATTAAGGATTTCGCCTGGAACTCAACAATTTTCGTGTGATTACAGTAGTTTCAACATGTAATTTTGACGTGCAAGATGATCAGCATTGAACTTCAAGAAAAATTTCAAGTGGAGTAGAGGGCATACCCAGTGAACAATGTTCAATTCAGGACCAAAATCTTCTGGTGACACAGGCTTTTTTCCTGAAATCAGTTCTAGTAGAACAACCCCAAAACTATAGACATCACTTTTTTCAGTCAACTGCTGACTAGCATAATACCTGTTAAGAGTAGACACATTTTTGACTAAGTGCATCCAAGAGAGAACATAATCGATCAACAGTTGTGCATATATCATAACTATGGCTTACTCGGGATCCAAGTACCCTACTGTTCCTCGAGCAACACTTGATATATGAGTTAAATCTTCTTCTGCTTGCCTAGACAGTCCAAAATCTGACACCTTGGCTCTCATGTTAATGTCCAGCAGAATATTGCTTGTCTTTACATCCCGGTGGATAATACTAGGGTTGCATCCAGTGTGTAAGTACTCAAGACCTGCAGATGTAAATTTGTGTCAAGTTGAACTTGAAAATGAAGGTAATCATAAACTAGTAGGAAGTTCCAATTGAACCTTTTGCTGCGTCTTCTGCTATCTGAAGGCGAGTTAGCCAATCCAAGTGCTTGGGGACAGTAGATCCTGTTGTCAACAAATTATGTCATGGAGCTGATCAGACTGCTTCCAAACAACACAACTGAGAATATTAACTCAAAGAACAGACTTTAACTAGTAAGCAGACCATGTAAGTGATCTCGTAAAGTCCCATTGTGCATATACTCATAAACTAGAATGCATTGATGTTCTTCCTCACAGTATCCAATTAGAGGAACCAAGTTCCTATGATGAATTCTTGACAAGAGGGCTATCTCAGTCACAAATTGCTTATTCATGTGGGTAGATGAATCAGCCATCATTTTAACTGCTACCTCTTTTCCATCTTTCATCCTCCCATAATAGACAGTTCCAAAGCTTCCTTTCCCAATTTTCTTTGAAAAACTGTTAGTGGCTTCTTCCAGATCAGGGAGAGTAATGTAGCAAGCTATGCCTTCATCCATCAAATGCCCCCGGGAACCTGAATATGCTGTTGAAGGCTTTGTGCTGGCGCGCAGAGAATCACCTGATGCACAAGAACAGATGTTGGATTGCAGAACTATGCAAGTAGCATATTAGTACAACAGATTCCTGGAGTTCAAACCTTTCTGATAACTTTTATGTTGATGTGACTTTTCTCGAAGACTACGCAATAGCAATAGAGCCCCCAAGATTAAAATGATAACAGCCACCAGTACTCCAACTGAAATTCCAATTATCAACTTAAAATGCTTGTGCTTTTGTGCTCCCTTGTGTAGCCCGGGATTATCTTTGTATCTGAAAAATAGAGTTGCATCTCTGTTGATAAACTTTTCAAGGCTAAGACCTGGACTTTAATGTTATCATTTGTGAGTACTGATGTGTAGTCAATTGAAAACAAATTACATACATTATTGTCCATATCCTATTTCCTAGTGTCATACTAATAGCATTGGATTGGAGACACACTTACTCAAAAGTGACTTTCCCCGTTAACAGTCCTGCAGGAATTTCCCCACTGAAAGAATTGTTCTGAATGTACCTGCCGCATATGGATTCACATTTACAGCATGCTCAAAGCGTGTATCAAAGAAACACATGCTAATGTTCGAGTAAGGTAGATCAAGAAACTTCAAAATATTAACAATATATGAAGCATTCAACACAAAGATAGCACACTAAAAGTAGATTACTGCTTACAGTTCTTGCAAATTTGACAAGCTATCCAGGTAAGAAGGTAGTGCACCAGTCAATTTGTTATTCTCTATATGCCTCCATGTTGACCAGACATAAAAGAGGAATCAATAATGAAACAATAAGATGGTGTCTAAATTCAAATAAGAAATTTTTGTTGCAAGATTTGAAAAGCTTACAGAATCTTTATATTGATAAGATTACTGATGTCAGGAAATGGTCCGCTGAAGGAGTTACCATCCAACCACCTAAGTGACACAAAGATATCAAATTCAAGAGTAATTCACCTAAGTGAAAAAGAAAGGAAAAAGAAGAAAGCACACAGATGTTTAGAAGATGATAATAAAACTTACAACTCTGTCAACTCCTGCATGTTATTGAGCTCCAATGGAATTTCACCCTTCATATTTCTCCCTGATAAGTCACTGTACCCATATGTCAGAGAGTTGGATCTGCAGCTAAGCTCCTAAACTATGAATACTGGATAATTTTTAGAACTAGGAGTTAGGACCAAATGTCTAAGTTCCAGCATCGGTCCCAAGAAAGTGCTTTTCAACCTACATTGATCTATTCTATTACAATACCTTTTGCTGTTTGCAAAGAGGAGTTTTTATAGACATCCATCAACAAACCTATAAGCAACTTTGCTGAAGATGAAGATCTGAAATTTGAACGCTTGATGTTCATGAACCAATTCTGTCAATTGAATTCAGCTTATGTATAGTAGCACTGCACCAAAGGTGCATTTGATGAATAGTGTAAGCTACCTCTATGATGAGTTTGACCTTGAACCACTGTCTTAAAGACTACAAATATCCTTAGAGAATTCCTATATGACCTTTCTGATGGTTTACAAGTTCTAATATATAGAATGAAAGTTCAACTATAATAAATGTGAAGGAGAGCTTTCAGGAGAAGGAAGGTGTGAAGAACTTACATTTTTGTAATTCTTAATGGTGTTGTAGTACTACAATTCACCCATTCCCAGGGAGTTGGGACACATGGATCACCTTCATCCAGCGATAGACTTTCAGAGGACATGAGACGAAGGATATTGAGAACAGCGACTACAACAAAAAACCGAGACTGGTAATCAACAGCCAGTCTGATACAAATTCTCAGGTAACACAACAATAAGATCATGGAACTTACAATCTTGCCTATCCGTCTTTGCAGCAATCGGCACATATTTACTTATTTCAATTGCATTTAGAAGTGGTCCTCGAGTAGAATCCGGGGTCTTAACAAAGGCAAATGACAGAACAAACTCCAGACTCACATTCATGTAGCTTGGTTCATAAAGAGTGTACATCCCATTTGCATTCTCAGCAATATTCACCACCGCACTGTTATACTCCGGCAAGTAAGGTTGCTCTAATCTAAACTTCCTACTGTCATTGGCACCCAAATCCTCTATTTCCGCAAAATAAGCATAAGCTCGAGCATTTGCTGGAAAACCATCTAGATTCAATCTGTAGCTCAGTGTTCCTTTTGTGCCAACCACCGCAGTCTGCATCACCTTCATAGGTGGGTATTCTCTGCTCCCTGTATCCACATTCCTAGATGTATTGATTCTTTCTGTACCAGGTGCCACCCCTACCAGATAGTTTTGCCTTTTCACAAGATCCGAGTCCCAAATCCGGTCATAGGGATCATCAGGGTACCTGAGGAAAACAACACATTTGCAATGTAGGTATCAAATCAACACATGCATTATAATCCAAACTAGTTCATTCACAAAACAACTAGTTAAGTGCATTATTGAGCTAGTACTGCTTGATTTACCTGATGACATCCGTGCTTGGAGCACCAAAGTTCACCCTAGCAGCCACTTTCAAGAAGAAATCATCCTCGAAATCCGTGGCATACATAGAAATGTTCAAAGGCCTCAGCTCCAAAGTGGAAATGAACGGGACACCAGTTGTAGCACAACATATGCAAACATCAACCGAATTCGACGATGCCCTGATGATCATCTCATTCACATATGTCCTCGAGGCTTCGAAAATAGTCACAGTAGACCACATAGTTGTATCCAAATAAAGCTCGAATTTCGGGTATGTGTCCTCACTTTTCAGGCTGCCATATTGAAACGTTGCACGAACTAGATACCTTCTCCTCTCTTGTGTGCTTAGGGTGTAACAGTACTTTTTGTTGTCTATGGGGAAATCTCTGCGGGTTTGATACTGTACCAAGCTCCCATTTGGGTCTTGTACTGGAACTGATTTCCCCTGTTTCATGAGACCCATGTCTGAAATCCATGGAAGTCCAGTACTTGGGTCACTGGAATTTCTTGAACCTCCACAGTCAATACTAACAAACTCTGTAAATATTGAATATGATTGAATCAAAAGTTACTCAATTTGAACTGTAAAAGAAAAAACTAACTTGGATTTCATAGTTTACAACTGAGAATCTACTAAAGGTTTCATAGATATGAACCAAAATAGGCAAAGTACATACCTTGAACTTGGGACTCAACAGAGGAAACCAAGTAAAGAAATAAGAACATGAAGTAATATAATGAAGCCATTGAAAGTGAGAAAGAAGCGAGTCTTTTCAGTTTTGGGAATTTGAGGTTGATAAAACCGAAACTGTTTGTGAAGCTTAATGTTTAAGGATCTGTGTTTGTCTAGTACAGTAGTAGCTCCACTCACATTTCGCTTTTCTTGATAGACGAGAGAGTGTTCAATCACGTTGGCTATCTCTTTGTGATTTCGGAATCTTCTTTTCTTTCCTCCCTAGAAAATTGATTTCTGGAGGCTTTTGGATACGCGGTTTGGGTTTGGGTTTGTCTTTTTCTTTTACTTCGTTTTATTAACGTTGGGAAAAGAATGACACAAGCTCAGTCTACAATGTAAAAAAGATCAAAACTTTGAAGCCATTATTTTGTCTTTCCAATATCATTGCTTTGCGCAAATCCTATCTATCAAATTTCGAAGCAAAGACTAGGCTTTGATTTGTGCCCTCCATCCATACTCTCATTTGTGCAAAATCTATTGTGTGGTACCGAGTATCATTCATCATTATATAAGGATGTGTGTTTATATTATACTGATCACGCATGAAGATTGATAAAACTTACAGTCATAAGAAATATTTACACTTAACAGATGAGAGATTCGAACTTAAAACTAAAACGAATTGATGAAGAAAAATTACCATTAAGTTAACAAATCAAATGTCGTAATGCATATATGTAATGTCAAATATTAGGATGAGAATTTTGACGATGCAAACAGAATCTTTGATGAAATGAAAGGGAGGACTAACACACAGCATTAAACATATCCCCTCTGCTTTATAGGCTTTTGCTTTAGCTTACAACGAAATCTGCTTTTCTCATCCCATTCTCTCTCTGGCTTTTCTCAACTTTGAAAAAGTAAGAAGAATTTGAAGATGATGCTTTGTATGGCTTCATGCACCCCTTAAGAATTTGAGGATGATGCTTTGATGGCTTCATGCTACCCCTTTTTTTTTTTTTCCTTAAACTCAAAATACTCGGTAAATAGTAAAAGCACTTGAGCACAGTGGCCATTTAAGATAAGATAAATGATGGTTGTGTAATGATTCCAACATGAAAATGACAATGAAATCCATATTAGAAAGAAAGGATGAGTGATGTCAGTCATCATAGGAGGAGTGAGGAGCAGCGGTACATCCAGGGTCAAAGGGATCTTCAGAGCCACAGCAATGCCAGTATTGAACAACTTTGCCAGAGTTGGGAGTGCTCATGGTGCCCCCCGTGTACACACTTTCAAACTTCCTCTTTGTTTCTCCTAAAATTCAACATGTTAGACAAGAAAACCAAGCACTTTTATGAATATGAATTTCATTCTAATTTTGCGTACATATACTTGTTTCTCACATTACATTTTACTGATGCAAATGAAGAGATGTTTCATGAGAAAAAAAACGAGTAAGAAATGCAGAAACAGAGCCAATTGAGAAACCCAATCAGGCTGACCAAAGAGTTTGAACTCTGGACTCATGGATTCAGGTGAAACCCAATCAGCCTAAGCAAACAATTCAACCAAGAACACTTTAACTTGAGAAACCCAATCAGCCTAAGCAAAAGTCTAATTGAATTTGTACCTTAAGAAAAGAAAGAAAGAAAAAACTGAAGGTGGGAGGGGCACGTACCTCCAAAATGAGCGGTGTGAAATCGACAAGCCCTGAGGTGATTGAGAGATGGATCGAACTGGGTTTTGCAATTTTTGCAAGTCCTGAGCGCTACTTTGTTGTTGCCGTTGTTGTTGTTGTTGGAGCACCGAAACGTACCAAATCTCAAACTGGTGCGTGGTTTTAGATTTTGAGGGAGACAGAATACTCGAGTAGCAGCGGCAGCAGCCGATGCCAGAGGAGCAGCCATCACTGTTGGTTCTTGCAGATTGACTCGTACAGACAATGGTTCCAGCTTTTTTGTTTTCAAGCAAGACCAAGTTTTATTTTTACTGGCTCGCGTCTTCTTTTGTTGAGAGGAGGTAATTTGCCAGACTCTAAATTCTCTCTAAATTGTAATCCACGGTCTTTATCTTTTATTTATAGTAACTTAAATTTTAATTTAAAAAGTGTGGATTACACTTCCTATTCTCTTATATGTTTTTATGCACAAGTTTCTTTCTTTAAGGCATTTTTAACAAACATGATGACTCTAAATATCCAACATCGACAAAGCTACTTCTGCTTACTGTATAAAACACGTCCTAAATATCTTTGATTGTGAAGCAAACATAACCTGTAATGTAGTTACATAATAGATACAAAATTTAAAGGCCAAGGGACCCAAATATATGTAAAATCACAATTATTGTGTTAGTTGTTGCAGATTGCGTCGAACGAGCCATGAAAACAGAAAACAGTGACCAAGAAGTTCTTGCTTCCACCCACTCCATTATTTTCACCTTACTCTTTTAATTTGTCTCACATACAAGTTTCTTTGAGATAACGTATCGAACATCTTATACTTAAGTGTACACATAAAATCAACAGGGGCAAGACGCCGTCATCATCATCAACAGCCCTAGTTCTGCCAGCTGCAGAACAATGCTTTATATCCATTTCGGGCCCAGAACTTGATGGTGAATCATGTTAAAGCAGCAATGCAGTTGCAGAAAAGAGACAAAATTTAAAGGCTAAAACCCCCAAAGCAAACAATGATGGGCTAAAATTGATTGTAGAGAGTCCACTCGTACCAAGTCATTAACAGATATAGTCGGTTCCGGGCTCCAGTCATCAAACACATTGCAGTCAAATGTGTTCTGTCTAAGTTGCTGTTCCAGCAAAACCAAATTAATTATAGTTGTGAAGTGTTTATCACACTACTACTATAATTTCCACTTAAACTATAGTAGGACTAGATCACCTAATGACCCTAAATATTTGAGACGTCACATTCGTGGGGAACAGTTTTGATTTTTTCAGTCAACTCTCGCAACCCAAGTTTGATTGTTTCTTGGAGCCAACCACATACATGCAAACACTAAAGCAAATTATGTTTTTCCTCTATCCAAGTTTGACTCTTCTGGAAGTCATCCTTACTCGATTGTAAGAATTGTGTGCATGTTCTTGAAGAAACTTACTTGACAAGTGTGGGATTGATGTGGCTAACACTCTCACACGAGGAAACGAGTGAGTTTGGATATGCGTGTATAACCTCTCTTTCATTTTTAGTGTATTTTGGTATGTTGTATTGTATCGTGTTAAAAACAGTTCCTTTAACCAACTATATCAAAGAAATGGATAGTTCATGTTTTCTTGATTGACACCGTCCATTTGGTGACAAATGTTGTAGAAGAGCCTTATTTACTACTTGAATTTTTTTTGACAAGGTGAATATGTCTGAAATTCAATTGTGTGGGGGTGATTTTATTCTTTGACAACATTGATTAAGGAGGACTTCAGGTCCAAAGTATCCCAAAAGTCAGAGTCGGCCTTGCAGACGATGGTGAAGCCCAAGCCTGAAGCAGTTGATGATACAATAATGTAGGCAACATGAGAAAGAGAAGGCATCCCTTTCTTTCCTTGAAGTGGGAAAGGTTTGAACACTAAGCAAAGCTTTGGCTCAAGCTTCGCCCCTATCTTTCTCTCTTTCTTTTAAAAACCCCACCACCATCAAATGTCTCCCACCTCGAACATTCTTCAACAGAAACAAAAACAAGAACCAGAACTTACTCTATCCTACCAAAAAAGTCACTCTTTTCATCTTATCCCACACCCTCTTTCCCTCTTTTTGTCTTTGTTTCCTTCCCTTCTTCGTTTCTCCTCATAATTGAAAAGGGAGGGAGAACACATGTGGCAAGATCAGCCCAGCAAATCTTGTTTCGCAGAATCTATCAAGGCTCTTGAAGCTGATATACATCATGCCAATAGCTTGTGAGTCTTGTTCTTTTTGTTTTTTTTAGTTCTGTGTTTATGATCAAGTTTGGTTCTTCAATTGTTGTGAATTAAAGTTTGGTTCTTTGTTGTTGATCAATCAAAACTGTGGAATTCATATATGCATTTGCCTTGCCTGTTTTCAACTTCTGGGTAGTTTGTTGTGTGTTTAACTCAACTTGGTTGTTAGACGTATTAATCATTTGAGAAGAAGAGTAAAGTTTGGTGTATGTGCGTGTTAAGTTTAGTAATGCTATCCTTACGGGCTTTGTAGGTGAGAAATTCTGAAACGTCATACACATTATAAGTTCATAGCAATTAAGTTGCCAATTCTTCATCTCCAAAATTGCAGGAGAAAAAGAAGTCCCTTCTTCATGTTGCTTATATTTCCTAATGCTAAATATGTGAAATTGAGTTGTTATGATGGTCAATTCACCGGTGCATATGTAATCTGATATATTTTTTCATTGGTTTATGAAATGGGTTTTGCAGGGCAGCTTCTCTTCCCAGAGATTATGGTGGGAATTGTATCCAAATGAGATTGTCTTACAGCCCCTTTGCCCCTCTTTTCCTTTATTTCATTGAATGGATGGATTATAGTTGCACTGATATACTTCCCAATTACTTGGGCCTCCTCCACATACTTGTATACAAGGTTTGGCCGTTAACCTTTTGGTTCAATCTATCTTTTTTTGTTGACTTCCTGCAAAACCAGAAAGAAAAGACTTATTATGTTGCCTAAAAACACAAATTAAGCAATGCATATTGGTGCAGGTATATGTTGATGGGGTTCCTTCAATATCCTCCAAAGAACAAAAGGTCACTATAAGGGAATTTTATGGTATATTTATTCTTCCACTGTTAGCTTCTTATGCTTAAACTCTTATTTTCTTATTGAAATAATTCCTTGCCTCTTGGAAAGTTATATAATTTATAAGTGTTTTCTGCTGGAAAACCATTGCAGGTGTAATATACCCTTATCTTAGACAACTTGAAGGTGAGTTTAACGAACTGGAAGATAGTAAGAAGAGAAGCCAAAAGAGGATAGAAGACAGGAAAAACCTCTCTGATATTGATCTAGAAAGAGATGATGAATGTGGTATATGTATGGAAAACTATGCAAAGATGGTGTTGCCAAATTGTGGGCATTCAATGTGCATCACCTGCTTCCATGATTGGTATAATTACTTTCCATCTTCATTTGTTTTCTAGTTTCAATAAGAACTACTGTGCATCTTACTTGCTTCTGGTGATCTTCAATGTAACTGATTACAGGAATGCCAGATCACAGTCCTGCCCTTTTTGCCGTGGCAGCCTCAAGAGAGTTAGCTCTACAGATTTGTGGGTACTCACTAGAAACAGCGACGTGATTGATGCCGTAACCCTTGCAAAGGAGAACCTCAGACGCTTCTATCTTTATGTTGAAAATATTCCTGTTATTATGCCAGCAACACATGTTGTGGTATATGATTACATGCTCTGACTTGAAGATGAAGAATGAAGTGGCAAACCAAACATAATGCTGAATACCCCTCTGTATATATAGTATAATATAGAGAAGTAAATGTAAATCACCATGGAAGGGGAGAAGCTGTTTCATGGTGGCTGTATATAGTAACTGAAATAGTCAAAAGCCTGTTTCCAGGCAAAAACCAGGTAGCTTTGGACTTTTGAGATTCTTGGTTGAGCTATATCAAGGAGCAATGTACCAGCCTCAATCCGAATGATGCACCTGCAAGTCTTTGGCGACAGCGCTGGATATACTAGTACTGATATTTGTACGAAATAGGTATGCCTGCCATTCAACTCAGTATTTTGAAACCTGAGTGTTGCAATGGAAATGGCAAGCAGTTTGCTAGTATTATGTAATCTGCTGTTACTTCATGATTTATTATAAAATTAATGATAAAGGCTACTGTATTTACCTCTTTTTGTTCTTATTGAAGTGAGTCTTTTGATAGATAAGAGGTTATCAAGTTTTTATTAATGTCAAGGCATGATAGAATATAACTTGACACATGCATTGGTATAAAACGGTGGCTTTGACTGAGTTCTTACAAGACAAACCAAATGTAATTAACCCTGAGGTTGTATTGCACATTTTGCACTGATCTAGCTCCTGATGTCACCAATAGCAGAATTTTCCACTGTAATTATCGGCGCATGAAGATTAGCATAATGCTTTAAGAGGTGAAATACCTTTGTGCCAACCTTGTGATGATGAATAAATACCTTCCTAAGCCTTGAGAGGAAGCAAACTATTTTTGCTTTGTCTTAAACTGCTGTTTAAGCCTCAGTGGATGGGCTTAAGATACCTTGACTGCTTCCTTAAGGGACCCTGGGGAAGGAAGTTGAACAAATATCTGAACCTGGTTCAGTTGCTGTGTCACTCACTCATCTTAAACTACAAGCTACATTGCTGAAAGGGCTTAAACATTACTATCAAAAATTCAAAATGCTTTCCACTGAATGTTTGACGAGTTGAATACAGGACCAAAGTAGGTTTCAGTGTCACTATTATTTTTGAAAGGAACTAGCAAATTGCCAAAATGGTTTATCATCATTTAAATTAGGCCCATGAATCCAGATTTAGCTCTAGTTCATATAAACGATACACCTCATTACACATGAAAGGCTTTCTTTGATTAAAACTATACTGCATAACATAATCACTGCTGCATACATAAGAATCTCATTTCTCAAAATGAAGATGGGCAAAACAGAAAACTTAAACCCATCTGTTAAAAAGTGGTGCCAAACCCTAGGTTTAGGCATAATCTTGCTCAATGCATTATTCAGCATCAATATAACCTGTTAAAAAGAGGGAGTAAAAAACAAAAAAATGAAAAGTTAAAAAAGAATAATTAAGCAGAGAAGCATTACAGGAAAGCATAATAAGGCAGGAGCTATATTCTATTTAACTTTTAAATAAACAAATGAAAAGGGAGACTCCACTTATGAGAAGTTGCATGGAGTTCATCCTCCTAAATCGTTTGTAACCAATGATGCTCACCCTCTCTTTAGTAAATAATTGATCTCCAAGATAAAGAATTTCTAAGTGGGCATTTCCTTTTAGAGCCATTGAGTTTTTATTTGTTCAAAGTCCTTCTCTACCCCACTGCCCTAAAGCATACCTTTAAAGGCTTCTAAAAACCCTCTTGTTCTTCTTTCTGAGTTGAAGAAAGCAGAAACATCAGGGGTTTAGATTAATGGTTCATGCACTAATGAGGCTCAAGATCTGTTCGGGTTCACAATCACATGTCAATGTTTTACTGGGTGAGTTGCTGCAGAAGAAAACTTAATTAAGTGATGATTGGCATGCAATTTGCCACTAATATATCATTCTTTGAAATGGAGTCTGCAGAAAGATATATGCCACTTTATGTGGCATCAGTATGGAGCAAATGGCACTACCGGTAGCTTCAATCTTTTTTCTGCCATAGGGGGTATCGTGGCCTCTATTAACGATAATGATTAGCTAGCCTCAGTCATCTTTCCAATGGGTTTATTCCAAAGTCATAAAAATTTAGGGAAATTAATCTGCTATTAGCTTTGTCATTTTCATGAATCCTTATGTCATTGAGTGCATGTCATCTGTTTAGAGGCCCTGCTAAGCCAACGGAGTAATTAGAAAGAAGGTTGATTAAGGAACTTCTTTTGTTTAAAGCTAATGTTCCTTGGAAGCACATTTAAAATATGCATGTGTACTGCATTGTATTCTTATGTTGAAAAACAAGAGTTTCTGGAATTCGTCCCAAATCGCATCAATGATTCAGTAATCGGTATTGAATGAAATGTTACTTATCCATTTTTACCGGGATGAAACTGATGCTTTGTTAACATCATGATATGATGTTGAAAATGGTCTCTTGTTTTTGAGGGGGTAAAAATATGAATATATGATCAGCCATAACCCTGGTTTGGAATCTCCCAATTTGATATTTCCTTTTCAAGTGGAAAAGAAGGCAAAGACCAAAGAGTGAAAGACACGAACTTATAATGACATGGAGACAGAACACACTTCGTCATCTGATTGCTAATGCCAACAAGGGTGTTTTGTCCCTCTATTATTGGATTTGTGTTCTTTAAAAACTATCATACGGGTCCATAATCCACTAAATGCTACTGATCGCAGAATGAGGAATTAGAGGTCTTAACCAAGGCATGGTATTTGTGTCACATAATCATATCGTACCTTGTATTTGCCTAAAATGTAAAGCCCTGCTGAGTGCTTGCCCTCATGAAGTACATGAAGATTCTTCAAGATAGCAAAAACTATATGCTTACCATTTCTGTCAAAAAGAAGCAATTATTAGTGTTAGACATTAGTGCACCTCATAATGTGAATAGAACAAGTATTCATATCAAATCAAAATTTGTTCTAGGATATTCTATATGTGTGCATTGGCCTTATGCCAATAGGATATGTAGTTAGACTAGATCTATGTATTCATATCCTTACCATATTGGTATTGTGTAATTCCCTATATAAAGGGCTCCTATCAATGAATAAGATGACTCTCTTGCTATCTCTTTGTCTCTACACTTTATTCTTCATCACGTTATCATGCACTTTGTTCTAACCCTAGAGCCAATAGCCCACCATTTTTTTCCAAACCCTAAAATTGGGCAGCCTTGTTTTTTCCGATTTCCGACCAAAATTCCGACTGCCCTCCGCCGGAATTTTATATTCCCAGAAAGCTCTTTCCGTCACGGATCCAACGCCGCCGGCCTCACCTTGAGAACCGGCCGGAAAGTCTCCGAACCGGCCGTCGGAAAATTCCAGACCGCCGCCGCTACCGACCACCGGTTCACCACCTTCCCTTGCTCCGATCAACTTGAAATTTTGACAGAAGCTTCCCCATCCAGAGCTGCTCCTCCTGTCAAATTTTCAGCCCC